>NC_041387.1:566342012-566374731 GCF_002162155.2 Triticum dicoccoides | reverse complement strand
CCTAGGGTTTCCAACCCTAGGCGCAGAAGGGCCCCAAGGGGGGGCGCACCAGTCCACTAGGGGCTGGTTCCCCTCCCACTTCAGCCCATGGGGCCCTCCGGGATAGGTGGCCCCACCCAGTGGACCCCCAGGACCCTTCCGGTGGTCCCGACACAATACCGGGTGACCCCGAAACTTTCCCGATGGCCAAAACAGCACTTCCTATATATAATTCTTTACCTCCGGACCATTCCGGAACTCCTCGTGACATCCGGGATCTCATTCGGGACTCCGAACAACATTCAGTTTGCTGCATACTCATATTCATACAACCCTAGCGTCACCGAAACGGCTCCCCGGTTAATAACCAACAACGGGATCTGGATACCCATGTTGGCTCCCACATACTCCTCGATGATCTAATCGGATGAACCACGATGTCGAGGATTCAAACAACCCCGTATACTATTCCCTTTGTCAGACGGTATGTTACTTGCCCGAGATTCGATCGTCGGTATCCCAATACCTCGTTCAATCTCGTTACCGGTAAGTCACTTTACTCGTACCGTAATGCATGATCCCGTGACCAGACACTTGTTCACTTTGAGCTCATTATGATGATGCACTACCGAGTGGGCCCAGTGATACCTCTCCATAATACGGAGTGACAAATCCCAGTCTCGATCCGTGTCAACCCAACAGACACTTTCGAAGATACCTGTAGTGCACCTTTATAGTCACCCAGTTACGTTGTGACATTTGGTACACCCAAAGCACTTCTACGGTATCCGGGAGTTACACGATCTCATGGTCTAAGGAAGAGATACTTGACATTGGAAAAGCTCTAGCAAAACGAACTACACGATCTTGTGATATGCTTAGGATTGGGTCTTGTCCATCACATCATTCTCCTAATGATGTGATCCCGTTGTCAACGACATCTAATGTCCATAGTCAGGAAACCATGACTATCTGTTGACCAACGAGCTAGTCAACTAGAGGCTTACTAGGGACGTATTGTGGTCTATGTATTCACACGTGTATTACAATTTCCGGATAATACAATTATAGCATGAATAAAAGACAATTATTATGAACAAGGAAATATAATAATAATCCTTTTATTATTGCCTCTAGGGCATATTTCCAACAATAACCACCAGAATATGAGGAGAAGAAGACATCCCACTATGTGTCAAAGCTTGATGATGCTATTTATGGATTAAAACAAGCACCTGGAGCATGGTACTCAAGGTTAAGCTCTCAGTTAAAGTGTCTTGGCTTTTTTGCATCTAAAGCTGACACCTCTTTATTTATCTACAACAAGGCAAATAGTATTATCTTCGTATTAATATATGTAGATGATATTATTTGTGTACGTTCTTCACAAAGTGCCACTAATGATCTCCTACATGATTTGAGTTCAAAATTTGCTTTGAAAGATCTTGAGGTTCTTCACTTCTTGTTAGGCATTGACGTTAAGAAGGTTCAGGATGGCTTATTGCCGAAGAAAGAAAAATATGCGTATGAACTTCTAGCTCGTATGGGAATGAAGAACTATAAGCCTTCTCCTACACCATTTTCTTCCTCCGAGAAACTTTCAGTGCATGAAGGGGGGCCCTCAGTGAAGAAGAAAGTACAAATATACAAGTACCGTATGAGCCTTATAGTAGTTTCCTCCTACACAACAATATACCATTTACTATTAACAAGATTTCCAATATCTGCATGCACCTACCACTATTCACTGGACAACAGTCAAAAGAATTGTATAGCATGTTAAGTATACTATGAGTATTTGGCTTAAAATTAGACACTCTAAGTCTACACTTATTAGTGCTTTCTTTGATGCTCACTAAGCTGGCTACAGTGACGGTAGAAAATCAACTAGTGGTTTTGCAGTATTTTTTGGCTCTAATCTTATTTCCTAGAGTGCGAGGAAACATGTCATGGTGTCAAGGTCAAGTATAGAGGATGAATACAACTATGGCAAATGCAACCGCTAAGATCATTTTGCTTGGAACACTGCTTGCAGAATTAGTAATTAAGCAACATCACACTTCCTGTTTATGGCGTGATAATTTGGGAGCAACTATTATTTATTTGCTAATCCTGCTTTTCATGCCAATACAAAACATATTGAGATTGATTTTCATTTTTTACAAGAAAGTGTTGTCGAAAGAAACTAGACATAAGGTTCTTCTCCAAGGAGATGGCTTTACTACAGCTCTTGCATCTAGACCACTTGACGGATTCAAGAACAATTTGGATTTAGCATAGTAGATATTAAGGAAGGGTGTTAGACAATTGGATTGATCTCCGCGTTATGTAACAGTCCATGTAATCTGAACTTCCTGTCTTGTTCTCCCTCCCTCTCAAACTCCTATCTGTAACGCCGAATCCAAGCGATCGGTAATTTTCTTGTAAGCCATGTAAGGCTATTCCCGTCGCAATCAGTAAAAACCGTGCAACTTCATTATGGAGGGGTAGGAATGCTTCCTTCCAATAGTATCCACTTCATATAGTACAATGCTGGAAGGAAATTGGCTCTGGACACTGCACTTGCTGGTTTGATAATTGCTAAGACATTTGTTTAACCGAGTCTACTCGTCCCGCCATTGTCCATACAACTTTTCTTTCTCTCTTCTAACCGTTCTCTCATCTCTTTCTCAAAGGTAAGTAGGCCATTCCAAACTCCTTTTCTAAACTTAAACCCTAGGTCTGACCTGAAATGATTATACATGGTAATGACAATGTTTTTTTTGCGTCGTTACCTTGTTGAAGGCATGCATTGCTCGGGTGTGTTCAGACTTGTTCTTCATGTTGAAAACATAGAGTTTGGCCTTTGGTGGTTGGATCCGGTGACGACGACGTTTGAGCATCGTTTCTTTCCTGAACGCATTGATGTTGAAGAACCATTCTCATTGTCCTTGTAGTATCGAGAGATGGTTGGCACATATATGATCGTTGGTGTAGTTTATCGTCCGTTGTTTTGATCGCCTTGCTTTTCTCTCTCTCGATTAGGCATAGCTTGGGCCTTGTTTAACATAATTAAGTAAATCAAAACATACTCTTTCCATCACCTGTTTCACATAATTAAGTAAATCAATTGAATAAATCACCGCTATATATTATTCTGTGCAAGGAGGTTCAATCAATGAAATATATTTACTTTAACTATTTGACAAACATACCCGACATAAACTTTTTGAAATCAAAACATACAATGAAGCGACCAATCTCACAGTTGAATAGAAATAGATCCACTTGGGGGGAAGCATGCCAATTGAAAATGCTTTGCATGACAATTTATATTGTCAGAGGATGGCAAATTTACTTGGCAAGTATGACAATTCTGTCCCAGTTCATTTTCTCTGCCAGGATTTGCCTTGTTTGCACAAAAAATGCCATCCTCGTGACGATATAAATTATCAGAAAATATCATTCGATTCCTCATCCCCTTCGAACGAACCTTAACTAAATAGCATTACCGACAGACATACTCCAAACCAAAATGAACGTTTTGGAAGCGAAAGACCAAATCAAATCATGCAAACTCCAGCCGCCCTTGCAGCTTAAAGTATCTCGGTGTCCTGATCTCCTCCTCCGTGGCCGCCTTCTCCCCGTCGCTCCATGCGCTCTCTGGCGATGACACCACCTCCCAACCGCGGCAGATCCCCCTGACGTCTACGCGGCCGACCTTCACTAGCATGACGCGCTGCAGCACCGTGCACACCTTCATGGCAAACCTGACCAGGCAGGCCTGCCTCATCGTGTGCTGGAACCCGACTATCACCAGCTCCTCCATTTGAGCGTGCCGGAAGTTGGTCGGAACCCAGGCGTTGTAGGCGTTACGTGCCTGCCGCCCCCGCGAGTCCTCGCAGCCGGTGATGCTGACGTGGAGGGCTTCGAGCGAGGGCGCTGCTTGGAGGAGGAGGAGGAGGCACGGCCAAGACAGGTCCCAGTTGAAAGGAACGTCCGCCACCAGCAGCCTCCGCAGACCGAGGAACGGCGTCACGCCGGCGAGACACTGGTTGGCCCACCTATAGGTGCCGGTGAACCGGAGGACGAACTCCGTCGCGGCCGCTGGGACAACCGCCGCCACGTACTTATTCAGCGTGTAGTCGTACTGGTACCTGTCCCAGGGCTCACCCTCGACGATGAAGAAGCCCACGTCCAGGTTTACGTGCGCGAGGCGCGGGACGTTGCCGAATGCCAGAATGAGGAAGCTGCCGCTACACTCCATGCGCTCCAGCGCCGGGAGAGAGAGCAGCCGGATTACAGAGAACGAGCAGCTGACGACGACGTTCTCCCTGAGCCCCGATGCCGGCGCGTCCACCTCCATGACTCTGGGTCTGGGTATGGTGCTGTTGGTTTTGGCGCGGCAACGCCTGAGGTGCACGGACTGCAGCTGCGGGCACATGGAGACCACTCCTGTGTAGGCCGTCATCGGCTGGCTGATGTCCTGAAGGACGAGAGCAGTGAGCCCGCCATACTCGTGCAGCGGCGGGAGGAGGTCGAAACCTCCGAGCGTGAGGCTGCGGATGCGTTGCACCGACTCGTCATTGAGGAGCTCGTGGGGGAAGAGGTAGGCGGCACGCCGGGCGCTGGATGGGCGCTTCACGCAGACCTCAAGGTCCTCCAGGTACCAGTTGGTGACCGCCTTGGCGATCAGGCGGTCAACGGAGAAGGGCTCGTCCGGGTCGAAGAACTCGAGCCGGAGCCTCTCGAGGCGCCAGGGAATATAGCCTCCGTTACCATCCTCGTCAGCGTCCGCTTCAATGAAGCTGTCGAGGGCATCGTTGTAGCTAGCCATGGTGCGGCGCATGTGATCCTCGAGCAAGTCGACGGACTCGTGGTACGCTGGCGGGAACATGTCCGTGACCCTTAAATCGATGGCGCGGAGCTGGCGGGGGAGGCGCGCCCAGCGCTTGGCTAGGATGGCGGTGGCGAGCGCGGAGCGGGTGTCGAGGCCATGCAGGATGGTGACGAGGAGTTCGTCAGGCAGCGCACTGAGGAGGTCCATGCGCGGGGCGGCCGCTGCGACTGAGGAGGTCCATGCACTGAAGAGGAGTTCGTCGGGGCAGCGCACTGAGGAGGTCCATGCGCTGACGAGGAGTTCGTCGGGGAGCTCGCTGAGGAGGTGCATGCACGCGCGCGGCTGCTGCGACTGCCCAGGCGAGAGCTTGGCCAAGTGAAAGATTTGATGCAGCGCTGCAATACAATGTGGGATTTGTTTTGACGTTAGGTAGGCAACGTAAGATTCATATATATGAGCATAGCATATACCGATACCGATACCATAGGGACACAGTTTTTTTTTTCTTTGAGTTACCGAGACAGTTGTTGGACAAGGCCGGGTAAAATTGTTAAGAAACGCAATTTAGATTGATATATACAACACGGCTAAAAATGTTAGGAATCGCAATTAATTAGTGTGAACATATGAGAAGAGTCTACGTCTGGGTTGATTTCATATGTGGGCACATAAGAGACACGTGTTAATTACATCCCGGCAAAAATGTAAGGAATTGCAATTTGAGACAAATCAGTATTACAAGAGTTCCACTTGGATCAATTTTTTTCTTTTGGCGGGTAACTTGGATCGATTTTCATATGCGGGGAACATAAGACAATTGTTACATACAGCTAGAAATGTTGAGAATCACAATACGGGGTTAAAGAAATACATTGGATTATAACTACTATATACTAGTATACATATACCTTATGAAAGTTGGCATTATACAAATGGACAAAAGAGATACTCCCTCCGTCCGGAAATACTTGTCATCAAAATAGATAAAAAAGATGTATCTAGACGTATTTTAGTTCTAAATACATCTTTTTTTATCCATTTTGATGACAAGTATTTTCGGACGGAGGGAGTACTATTTAGGCTTTGCCAAGCAAAGTGTACTCAGGTCGCAAAAAAAGAAGAAGAAACAAAGTGTACCGGAACTTGCTTTTCATACTTAAACGAATGGATGAACCGGTATGGTGCACAAACTAAATTAGAGATGTGTTCATATATTAAGGGAAGAGGCTTTTTATGGTACCAAAAAACAAAAGAATATGGACAACTCCACCAAATAGTTAGGTCTCCATAACATTGATTTTTACTTGGTGTGGTCGTAATTTCTTACTAACAAATAATGATCCTACAAGAAAGAGGTTTAAGAGAGGACTTGGCACACCCCCTTTTTGCTTTTTAAAATTATTTGCTCTATTATCTTATGTATACTAGCACTCTTTGTTGGTAAAGACTACTTGTTTTTTTTAACAATATGGTTGTATGCATCCTAGTTGTTACAGTGGCTGGGGTAATGAAGTTCCCTTTTCTAAAAAGTAAAAAATGCTTATACTATCTCTTACATGATGGTTGGGGTAATGTGGTGGTTGATGCCCAACACCATGCCTCACCAACCAAGCAAATCTTCCTGCTCTCATTATTTGCTAGCAAAAACTACACAATACATATAGAGCATAAAAAAGTACTAAACACGCTAATTTGACAAGAAGAAATAATAATTAATGCAACTATGAGTTCATCGGCTAGAAGATATTTGAATGGACCTTATTTATAAATAAGATCTACAATAACCATCATCTGGAAGTTGATGTGCCTGTTGTTCCTTATCGTGATGTGCACTGCTGTGTCAACCGTTAGTTGTCTCTTTCCCTTCAGGAATTCCCGCCAGTCGATCTCATAGAATCATATGCGGCTGTCTGTGTCTGTCTTGTATCGAACACTGCTAATTTCTATGATCCCCATGATTAAAAACAAAATAGAGTTCACAATGTTAGACATCTTGCCATATAGTGTTACGAATGAAAAAATGAGAAAAGATACAAAGCATACCATGGTGTGTTTCACGATGTTAGTCTTGGTAAAACGATGCACAAATGGCCTCCCCAAGTAGTGCAGACTTGATGGTAGGATCGCGATGAGTTTGGCCTTCTCATCCTCATTAAGCTCTTTCATTCTTTGGGAGAAAATTGCGTAATTGTATGGATCATCATCTTCATAATCTCCGCTACCCTTATCATCTTCCTCATCCTCATCCTCATACCCCTGGCTATCGTCATCCTCACTAGCATCATCTGAAGGAAATATGCCCTAGAGGCAATAATAAAGTTATTATTTATATTTCATTATATCATGATAAATGTTTATTATTCATGCTAGAATTGTATTAACCGGAAACTTAGTACATGTGTGAATACATAGACAAAACAGAGTGTCTCTAGTATGCCTCTACTTGACTAGCTCGTTGATCAAAGATGGTTATGTTTCCTAACCATAGACATGTGTTGTCATTTGATAAATGGGGTCACAACATTAGGAGAATGATGTGATGGACAAGACCCATCTGTTAGCTTAGCATTATGATCGTTATAGTTTCATTGCTACTGCTTTCTTCATGACTTATACATGTTCCTCAGACTATGAGATTATGCAACTCCCGAATACCGGGGGAATACCTTGTGTGCTATCAAACATCACAACATAATTGGATGATTATAAAGATGCTCTACAGGTGTCTCCGAACGTGTTTGTTGGGTTGGCATAGATCGAGATTAGGATTTGTCACTCTGTGTATCGGAGAGGTATCTCTAGGCCCTCTCGATAATGCTCATCACTATAAGCCTTGCAAGCAATGTGACTAATGAGTTAGTTGCGGGATGAAGCATTAAGGAACGAGTAAAGAGACTTGCCGGTAACGAGATTGAACTAGGTATGAAGATACCAACGATCGAATCTCCGACAAGTAACATACCGATGACGAAGGGAACAACGTATGTTGTTATGCGGTTTGACCGATAAAGATCTCTGTAGAATATGTGGGAGCCAATATGATCATCCAGGTTCCGCTATTGGTTATTGATCGGAGATGTGTCTCGGTCATGTCTACATAGTTCTCGAACCCGTAGGGTCCACACGCTTAACGTTCGATGACGATTTGTATTATGAGTTATGTGTTTTAATGACCGAAGTTTGTTCGGAGTCCCGGATGAGATCATGGACGTGACGAGGAGTCTCAAAATGGTCGAGACATAAAGATTGATATATTGGAAGGATATATTTGGACATCGTAATGGTTCCGGAGAAGTTCGGGTATTTTCCGGGGTACTAGGAGGTTACCGGAACCCCCCGGGGAGTTGATGGGCCTTAGTGGGCCTTAGTGGAAAAGGAGAGGCAGTGCCAGGAGGTGGCGCCCCCCCCCCCCACAAGCCCAGTCCGAATTGGACAAGGGGTTGGGGGCGTGACCCCCCTTCTCCCTTCCTTTCCCCCTCTCCTTTAGGTGGAATCATACTAGGACTTGGAGACCTAGTAGGACTCCCCTCTCCCGGCTCGCCTAGCATAGGCCGGCCGCCCTCCCCCTCCCTCCTTTATATACGGGGGCAGGAGGCACCTGATACGTCTCCAACGTATCTATAATTTTTTATTGTTCCATGCTATTATATTACCCGTTTTGGATGTTTATGGGCTTTACTTTACACATTTATAACATTTTTAGGACTAACCTACTAACGGGAGGCCCATCCCGTATTGCCATTTTTTTGCCTATTTCAGTCTTTTGAAGAAAAGGAATATCGAACGGAGTCCAAATGGAATGAAACCTTCAGGAGCGTGATTTTTGGAACAAACGTCATCTAGAGGACTTGGAGTGCAAGTCAAGAAGCAGTCGAGGCGGCCACGAGGGTGGAGGGCGTGCCCAACCCTACAGGGCGCACCCTCCTATCTCGTGGGCCCCTCAGGCATCCACCGACCTACTTCTTCCTCCTATATATAAACACGTATAATCCTTTTTTGGAAATATGCCCTAGAGGCAATAATAAAAGGATTATTATTATATTTCCTTGTTCATGATAATTGTCTTTTATTCATGCTATAATTGTATTATCCGGAAATCGTAATAAACGTGTGAATACATAGACCACAATACGTCCCTAGTAAGCCTCTAGTTGACTAGCTCGTTGGTCAACAGATAGTCATGGTTTCCTGACTATGGACATTAGATGTCGTTGACAACGGGATCACATCATTAGGAGAATGATGTGATGGACAAGACCCAATCCTAAGCATAGCACAAGATCGTGTAGTTCGTTTTGCTAGAGCTTTTCCAATGTCAAGTATCTCTTCCTTAGACCATGAGATCGTGTAACTCCCGGATACCGTAGGAGTGCTTTGGGTGTACCAAAAGTCACAACGTAACTGGGTGACTATAAAGGTGCACTACAGGTATCTCCGAAAGTGTCTGTTGGGTTGACACGGATCGAGACTGGGATTTGTCACTCCGTATTACGGAGAGGTATCACTGGGCCCACTCGGTAGTGCATCATCATAATGGGCTCAAAGTGACGAAGTGTCTGGTCACGGGATCATGCATTACGGTACGAGTAAAGTGACTTACTGGTAATGAGATTGAACGAGGTATTGGGATACCGACGATCGAATCTCGGGCAAGTAACATACCGTCTGACAAAGGGAATAGTATACGGGGTTGCTTGAATCCTCGACATCGTGGTTCATCCGATGAGATCATCGAGGAGTATGTGGGAGCCAACATGGGTATCCAGATCCGGTTGTTGGTTATTGACCGGAGAGCCGTCTCGGTCATGTCTGCATGTCTCCCGAACCCGTAGGGTCTACACACTTAAGGTTCAGTGACGCTAGGGTTGTATGAGTATTGTATGCAGCAAACCGAATGTTGTTCGGAGTCCCGGATGAGATCCCGGACGTCACGAGGAGTTCCGGAATGGTCCAGAGGTAAAGAATTATATATAGGAAGCGCTGTTTCGGCCATCGGGAAAGTTTCGGGGTCACCCGGTATTGTACGGGACCACCGAAATGGTCCCGGGGGTCCACCGGGTGGGGCCACCTATCCCGGAGGGCCCCGTGGGCTGAAGTGGGAGGGGAACCAGCCCCTAGTGGGCTGGTGCGCCCCCCTTGGGCCCCCCCTGCGCGTAGGGTTCGAAACACTAGGTGGGGGGCGGCACCACTTGCCTTGGGGGGCACTCCACCCCCCTTGGCCGCCCCCCCTTGCGAGATTGCATCTCCCAGGGCCGGCTCCCCCCCTGGGGGCCTATATAAAGGAGGGCAGGGGGGAGGGAAGCCGCACCCTCTGTCTTGGCACCTCCCTCCCCCTGCTACACCTCGTCCTCCTCCCACAGCAGCTTGGCGAAGCCCTGCCGGAGTTCTGTTGCATCCACCACCACGCCGTTGTGCTGCTGGATCATCATCAACCTCTCCTTCCCCCTTGCTGGATCAAGAAGGAGGAGACGTCATCTGCTCCGTATGTGTGTTGAACGCGGAGGTGCTGTCCGTTCGGCACTTGGTCATCGGTGATTTGGATCACGGCGAGTACGACTCCATCATCACCGTTCTCTTGAACGCTTCCGCACGCGATTTACAAAGTGGTATGTAGATGCAATCTCTCTCCCATGACTCGTTGCTTAGATGAACTCATAGATGGATCTTGGTGAAACCATAGGAATTTTTTTAATTTCCACAATGTTCCCCAACAGTGGCATCATGAGCTAGGTCTATGCGTAGTTCTCTATTGCACGAGTAGAACACAATTTTGTTGTGGGCGTAGATCTTGTCAACTTGCTTGCCGCTACTAGTCTTTTCTTGCTTCAGCAGTATTGTGGGATGAAGCGGCCCGGACCGACCTTACACGTATGCTTACGTGAGACAGGTTCCACCGACTGACATGCACTAGTTGCATAAGGTGGCTAGCGGGTGTCTGTCTCTCCTACTTTAGTTGGAGCGGATTAGATGAAAAGGGTCCTTATGAAGGGTAAATAGAAGTTGACAAAATCACGTTGTGGTTATTCGTAGGTAAGGAAATGTTCTTGCTAGAACCCAATTGCAGCCACGTAAAAGATGCAACAACAATTAGAGGATGTCTAACTTGTTTTTGCAGCACTTGTCATGTGATGTGATATGGCCAGAAGTTGTGATGAATGATGAATGATATATTGTGATGTATGAGATCATGTTCTTGTAATAGGAATCACGACTTGCATGTCGATGAGTATGACAACCGGCAGGAGCCATAGGAGTTGTCCTTATTTGTTGTACGACGTGCATGTCATTAAAGAACGCCATGTAAATTACTTTACTTTATTGCTAAACGCGTTAGCCATAGAAGTAGAAGTAGTCGTTGGCGTGACAACTTCATGAAGACACGATGATGGAAATCATGATGATGGAGATCATGGTGTCATGCCGGTGACGAAGATGATCACGGAGCCCCGAAGATGGAGATTGAAGCAGCTATATGATATTGGCTATATCATGTCACTACTTTATATAATTGCATGTGATGTTTATTATGTTTATGCATCTTGTTTACTTAGAACGACGGTAGTAAATAAGATGATCCCTTACAATAATTTCAAGAAAGTGTTCCCCCTAACTGTGCGGTGTTGCTAAAGTTCGTCGTTTCAAAGCACCACGTGATGATCGGGTGTGATAGATCCTTATGTTCACATACAACGGGTGTAAGACCGTTTTTCACATGCATAAACACTTAGGATTAACTTGACGAGCCTAGCATGTACAGACATGGCCTCGGAACACAAGAGACCGAAAGGTCGAACATGAGTCGTATGGAAGATACGATCAATATGGAGATGTTCACCGATGATGACTAGTCCATCGCACGTGATGATTGGACACGACCTAGTCGACTCGGATCGTGTAACACTTAGATGACTAGAGGGATGTCTAATCTGAGTGGGAGTTCATTAAATAATTTGATTAGATGAACTTAATTATCATGAACTTAGTCTAAAAACTTTTCCAAAATATGTCTTGTAGATCAAATGGCCAACGCTCATGTCAACATGAACTTCAACGCGTTCCTAGAGAAAACCAAGCTGAAAGATGATGGCAGCAACTATTCGGACTGGGTCAGGAACCTGAGGATCATCCTCATAGCAGCCAAGAAAGATTATGTCCTAGATGCACCGCTAGGCGAAGCACCCATCCCAGAGAACCAAGAAGTTATGAACACTTGGCAATCACGTGCTGATGATTACTCCCTCGTTCAGTGCGGCATGCTTTACAGCATAGAACTGGGGCCCCAAAAGCGTTTTGAGTGACACAGAGCATATGAGATGTTCGAGGAGCTGAAAATGGTTTTTCAAGATCATGCCTGGGTCGAGAGATATGAAGTCTCTGACAAGTTCTATAGTTATAAGATGGAGGAAAACAGTTCTGTCAGTGAGCACATACTCAAAATGTCTGGGTTGCACAACTGCCTGTCCCAGCTGGAGATCAACCTCCCAGACGAGGCGGTCATTGACTGAATCCTCAGTCGCTCCCACCAAGCTACAAGAGCTTTGTGCTGAACTACAATATGCAGGGGATGGTGAAGACCATTCCTGAAGTATTTTCAATGCTGAAGTCAGCAGAGGTTGAAATCAAGAAAGAACATCAAGTGTTGATGGTCAATAAGACCAATAAGTTCAAGAAGGGCACGGGTAAGAAGAACTTCAAGAAGGACGGCAAAGATGTTGCCGCGCCCGGTAAGCCAGTTGCCGGGAAGAAGTCAAAGAATGGACCCAAGCCTGAGACTGAGTGCTTTTATTGCAAAGGGAAGGGTCACTAGAAGCGGAACTGCCCCAAATACTTAGCGGACAAGAAGGCCGGCAACACTAAAGGTATATGTGATATACATGTAATTGATGTGTACCTTATCAGTACTCGTAGTAACTCCTGGGTATTTGATACCGGTTTTGTTGCTCATATTTGTAACTCACAGCAGGAGCTGCGGAATAAGCGGAGACTGGCGAAGGACGAGGTGACGATGCATGTCGGGAATGGTTCCAAAGTCTATGTGATCACTGTCGGCACGCTACCTCTACATTTACCTACGGGATTAGTTTTAAACCTCAATAATTGTTATTTAGTGCCAAGTTTGAGCATGAACATTGTACCCGGATCTCGTTTGATGCGAGATGGCTACTCATTTAAATCCGAGAATAATGGTTGTTCTATTTATATGAGAGATATGCTTTATGGTCATGCCCCGATGGTCAATGGTTTATTCTTAATGAATCTCGAACGTAATGTTACACATATTCATAGTGTGAATACTAAAAGATGTAAAGTTGATAACGATAGTCCCACATACTTGTGGCACTGCCGCCTTGGTCACATTGGTGTCAAGCGCATGAAGAAGCTCCATGCTGATGGACTTTTAGAGTCTCTCGATTATGAATCATTTGACACATGCGAACCATCCCTCATGGGCAAAATGACCAAGACTCCGTTCTCCGGAACAATGGAGCGAGCAACCAACTTATTGGAAATCATACATACTGATGTGTGTGGTCCAATGAGCGTTGAGGCTCGCGGAGGATATCGTGATGTTCTCACTCTCACTGATGACTTGAGTAGATATGGGTATGTCTACTTGATGAAACACAAGTCTGAGACCTTTGAAAAATTCAAGGAATTTCAGAATGAAGTAGAGAATCAACGTGACTGAAAGATAAAATCCTTACGATCGGATCGTGGAGGAGAATATTTAAGTCACGAATTTGCTACACACTTAAGAAAATGTGGAATCGTTTCACAACTCACGCCGCCTGGAACAGCTCAGCGTAACGGTGTGTCCGAACGTCGCAATCACACTCTATTGGATATGGTGCGATCTATGATGTCTCTTACCGATTTACCGCTATCATTTTGGAGATACGCTCTAGAGACAGCTACATTCACTTTAAATAGGGCACCATCTAAATCCGTTGAGACGACACCGTATGAATTATGGTTTGGGAAGAAACCTAAGCTGTCGTTTCTAAAAGTTTGGGGATGCGATGCTTATGTCAAGAAACTTCAACCTGAAGAGCTCGAACCCAAGTCGGAAAAATGCATCTTCATAGGATACCCTAAGGAAACCATTCGGTATACCTTCTACTTAAGATCCGAGGGCAAGATCTTTGTTGCCAAGAACGGATCCTTTCTGGAAAAAGAGTTTCTCTCGAAAGGAGTAAGTGGGAGGAAAGTAGAACTCGATGAAGTTCTACCTCTCAAACCGGAAAGTAGTGCAGCTCAAGAAAATGTTCCTCTAGTGCCTACACCGACTGGAGAGGAAATTAATGATTATGATCAAGGTACTTCGGATCAAGTTGCTACTGAACTTCGTAGGTCCACAAGGACACGTTCCACACCAGGGTGGTATGGCAACCCTGTCCTGGAAATCATGTTGTTAGACAACGGTGAACCTTCGAACTATGAAGAAGCGATGGCGGGCCCAGATTCCAACAAATGGCTAGAAGCCATGCAATCCGAGATAGAATCCATGTATGAAAACAAAGTATGGACTTTGACTGACTTACCCGATGATCGGCGAGCGATAGAAAACAGATGGATCTTTAAGAAGACGGACGCGGATGGTAATGTCACCATCTATAAAGTTCGACTTGTCACTAAGGGTTATCAGCAAGTTCAAGGGATTGACTACGATGAGACTTTTTCTCCCGTAGCGAAGCTTAAGTCCGTCCGGATCATGTTAGCAATTGCCTCATACTATGATTATGGGATATGGCAGATCGACGTCAAAACAGCATTCCTTAACGGTTATCTTAAGGAAGAGCTGTATATGATGCAGCAGGAAGGTTTAGTCGATCCTAAGAATACTAACCAAGTATGCAAGCTCCAACGATCCATTTATGGGCTGGTGCAAGCATCTCGGAGTTGGAACATTCGCTTTGATGAGATGATCAAAGCATTTGGGTTTATGCAGACTTATGGAGAAGCTTGCGTTTACAAGAAAGTGAGTGGGAGCTCTGTAGCATTTCTCATATTATATGTAGATGACATACTTTTGATTGGAAATGATATAGAATTCTTGGACAGCATTAAGGCCTACTTGAATAACTGTTTTTCAATGAAGGACCTTGGAGAAGCTGCTTACATATTAGGCATCAAGATCTATAGGGATAGATCAAGACGCCTCATAGGTCTTTCGCAAAGCACATACCTTGATAAGATTTTGAAGAAGTTCCAAATGGATCAGTCCAAGAAAGGGTTCTAGCTTGTATTGCAAGGTGTGAGATTGAGCTCGGCTCAATGCTCGACCACGGCAAAAGATAAAGAAGAGATGAGTGTCATCCCCTATGCCTCAGCCATAGGATCTATTATGTATGCCATGCTGTGTACCAAACCTGATGTAAACCTTGCCGTAAGTTTGGTAGGAAGGTACCAAAGTAATCCCGGCAAGGAACACTAGACAGCGGTCAAGAATATCCTGAAGTACCTGAAAAAGACAAAGGACATGTTTCTCGTTTATGGAGGTGACGAAGAGCTCGTCGTAAAGGGTTACGTCGACGCTAGCTTCGACACGGATCTGGATGACTCTAAGTCACAAACTGGATACGTGTATATGTTGAATGGTGGGGCAGTAAGCTGGTGCAGCTACAAGCAGAGCGTAGTGGCGGGATCTACATGTGAAGCGGAGTACATGGCAGCCTCGGAGGCAGCGCATGAAGCAATCTGGGTGAAGGACTTCATCACCGACCTAGGAGTCATACCCAATGCGTCGGGGCCGATCAAACTCTTCTGTGACAACACTGGAGCTATTGCCCTTGCCAAGGAGCCCAGGTTTCACAAGAAGACCAGGCACATCAAGCGGCGTTTCAACTCCATCCATGAAAATGTTCAAGATGGAGACATAGATATTTGCAAAGTACATATGGATCTGAATGTCGCAGATCCGTTGACTAAACCTCTTTCGCGAGCAAAACATGATCAACACCAGAACTCTACGGGTATTCGGTTCATCACTATGTAACTAGATTATTGACTCTAGTGCAAGTGGGAGACTGTTGGAAATATGCCCTAGAGGCAATAATAAAAGGATTATTATTATATTTCCTTGTTCATGATAATTGTCTTTTATTCATGCTATAATTGTATTATCCGGAAATCGTAATACACGTGTGAATACGTAGACCACAATACGTCCCTAGTAAGCCTCTAGTTGACTAGCTCGTTGGTTATCAGATAGTCATGGTTTCCTGACTATGGACATTAGATGTCGTTGACAACGGGATCACATCATTAGGAGAATGATGTGATGGACAAGACCCAATCCTAAGCATAGCACAAGATCGTGTAGTTCGTTTTGCAAGAGCTTTTCCAATGTCAAGTATCTCTTCCTTAGACCATGAGATCGTGTAACTCCCGGATACCGTAGGAGTGCTTTGGATGTACCAAACGTCACAATGTAACTGGGTGACTATAAAGGTGCACTACAGGTATCTCCGAAAGTGTCTGTTGGGTTGACACAGATCGAGACTGGGATTTGTCACTCCGTATTACAGAGAGGTATCACTGGGCCCACTCGGTAGTGCATCATCATAATGAGCTCAAAGTGACCAAGTGTCTGGTCACGGGATCATGCATTACGGTACGAGTAAAGTGACTTACCGGTAACGAGATTGAACGAGGTATTGGGATACCGACGATCGAATCTCGGGCAAGTAACATACCGTCTGAAAAAGGGAATAGTATACGGGGTTGCTTGAATCCTCGACATCGTGGTTCATCCGATGAGATCATCGAGGAGTATGTGGGAGCCAACATGGGTATCCAGATCTCGCTGTTGGTTATTGACCGGAGAGCCGTCTCGGTCATGTCTGCATGTCTCCCGAACCCGTAGGGTTTTACACACTTAAGGTTCGGTGATGCTAGGGTTGTATGAATATGAGTATGCAGAAACCGAATGTTGTTCGGAGTCCCGGATGAGATCCCGGACATCACGAGGAGTTCCGGAATGGTCCGGAGGTAAAGAATTATATATAGGAAGTGATGTTTCGGCCATCGGGAAAGTTTCAGGGTCACCCGGTATTGTACCGGGACCACCGGAAGGGTCCCGGGGGTCCAGCGGGTGGGGCCACCTATCCCGGAGGGCCCCGTGGGCTGAAGTGGGAGGGGAACCAGCCCCTAGTGGGCTGGTGCTCCCCCCTTGGGCCCCCCTACGCCTAGGGTTGGAAACCCTAGGTGGGGGGGGGCGCACCACTTGCCTTGGGGGGCACTCAACCCCCCTTGGCCGCCGCCCCCTTGGGAGATTGCATATCCCATGGCCGGCGCCCCCCTGGGGGCCTATATAAAGGAGGGCAGGGGGGAGGGCAGCCGCACCCTGTGTCTTGGCGCCTCCCTCCCCCTGCTACACCTCGTCCTCCTCCCGCAGCAGCTTGGCGAAGCCCTGCTGGAGTTCTGCCGCATCCACCACCACGCTGTTGTGCTGCTGGATCATCATCAACCTCTCCTTCCCCCTTGCTGGATCAAGAATGAGGAGACATCATCCGCTCCGTACGTGTGCTGAACGCGGAGGTGCTGTCCGTTCGGCACTTGGTCATCGGTGATTTGGATCACGGCGAGTACGACTCCATCATCACCATTCTCTTGAACGCTTCCGCACGCGATCTACAAAGTGGTATGTAGATGCAATCTCTCTCCCATGACTCGTTGCTTAGATGAACTCATAGATGGATCTTGGTGAAACCGTAGGAAAAATTTTAATTTTCTGCAACGTTCCCCAACAATGGCATCATGAGCTAGGTCTATGCATAGTTCTCTATTGCACGAGTAGAACTGAAGTTTGTTGTGGGCGTAGATCTTGTCAACTAGCTTAACGCTACTAGTCTTTTCTTGCTTCAGCGGTATTGTTGGATGAAGCGGCCCGGACCGACCTTACACGTACGCTTACGTGAGACACGTTCCACCGACTGACATGCACTAGTTGCATAAGGTGGCTAGCGGGTATCTGTCTCTCCTACTTTAGTTGGAGCGGATTAGATGAAAAGGGTCGTTATGAAGGGTAAATAGAAGTTGACAAAAATCACGTTGTGGTTATTCATAGGTAAGAAAACGTTCTTGCTAGAACCCAATTGCAGCCACGTAAAAGATGCAACAACAATTAGAGGACGTCTAACTTGTTTTTGCAGCAATTGTCATGTGATGTGATATGGCCAGAAGTTGTGATGAATGATGAATGATATATTGTGATGTATGAGATCATGTTCTTGTAATAGGAATCATGACTTGCATGTCGATGAGTATGACAACCGGCAGGAGCCATAGGAATTGTCTTTATTTTTTGTATGACCTGCGTGTCATTGAAGAACGCCATGTAAATTACTTTACTTTATTGCTAAACGCGTTAGCCATAGAAATAGAAGTAGCCGCTGGCGTGACAACTTCATGAAGACAATGATGGAGATCATGCTGATGAAGATCATGGTGTCATTCCGGTGACGAAGATGATCATGGAGCCCCGAAGATGGAGATCGAAGGAGCTATATGATATTGGCCATATCATGTCACTACTTTATATAATTGCATGTGATGTTTATTATGTTTATGCATCTTGTTTACTTAGAACGACGGTAGTAAATAAGATGATCCCTTATAATAATTTCAAGAAAGTGTTCCCCCTAACTGTGCGCCATTGAAAAGTTAGTCATTTCGAAGCACCACGTGATGATCGGGTGTGATAGATCCTTACGTTCACATACAACGGGTGTAAGACAGTTTTACACATGCATAAACACTTAGGGTTAACTTGACGAGCCTAGCATGTACAGACATGGCCTCGGAACACAAGAGACTGAAAGGTCGAACAAGAGTCGTATGGAAGATACGATCAACATGGAGATGTTCACCGATGATGACTGGTGCGTCTCACGTGATGATCGGACACGGCCTAGTCGACTCGGATCGTGTAACACTTAGATGACTAGAGGGATGTCTAATCTGAGTGGGAGTTCATTAAATAATTTGATTAGATGAACTTAATTATCATGAACTTAGTCTAAATTTTTTTTCCAAAATATGTCTTGTAGATCAAATGGCCAACGCTCATGTCAACATTAACTTCAACGTGTTCCTAGAGAAAACCAAGCTGAAAGATGATGGCAGCAACTATTCGGACTAGGTCCGGAACCTGAGGATCATCCTCATAGCAGCCAAGAAAGATTATGTCCTAGATGCACCGCTAGGTGAAGCACCCATCCCAGAGAACCAAGACGTTATGAACACTTGGCAATCACGTGCTGATGATTACTCCCTCCTTCAGTGCGGCATGCTTTACAGCTTAGAACCGGGGCTCCAAAAGCATTTTGAATGACACGGAGCATATGAGATGTTCGAGGAGCTGAAAATGGTTTTTTAAGCTCATGCCCGGGTCTAGAGATATGAAGTCTCCGACAAGTTCTATAGTTGTAAGATGGAGGAAAACAGTTCTGTCAGTGAGCACATACTCAAAATGTCTGGGTTGCACAACCGCCTGTCCCAGCTGGAGATCAACCTCCCGGATGAGGCGGTCATTGACAGAATCCTTCAGTCGCTCCCACCAAGCTACAAGAGCTTTGTGCTGAACTACAATATGCAGGGGATGGTGAAGACCATTCCTGAAGTATTTTCAATGCTGAAGTTAGCAGAGGTTGAAATCAAGAAAGAACATCAAGTGTTGATGGTCAATAAGACCACTAAGTTCAAGAAGGGCAAGGGTAAGAAGAACTTCAAGAAGGACGGCAAAGATGTTGCCGCGCCCAGTAAGCCAGTTGCCGGGAAGAAGTCAAAGAATGGACCCAAGCCTGAGACTGAGTGCTTTTATTGCAAAGGGAAGGGTCACTAGAAGCGGAACTGCCCCAAATACTTAGCGGACAAGAAGGCCGGCAACACTAAAGGTATATGTGATATACATGTAATTGATGTGTACCTTACCAGTACTCGTAGTAACTCCTGGGTATTTCATACCGGTGCCGTTTCTCATATTTGTAACTCACAGCAGGAGCTGTGGAATAAGCGGAGACTGGCGAAGGACGAGGTGAGGATGCGCGTCGGGAATGGTTCCAAAGTCGATGTGATCGCTGTCGGCACGCTACCTCTACATTTACCTACGGGATTCGTTTTAAACCTCAATAATTGTTATTTAGTGCTAAGTTTGAGCATGAACATTGTATCTAGATCTCGTTTGTTACGAGATGGCTACTCATTTAAATCCGAGAATAATGGTTGTTCTATTTATATGAGAGATATGTTTTATGGTCATGCCCCGATGGTCAGTGGTTTATTCTTAATGAATCTCGAACGTAATGTTACACATATTCATAGTGTGAATACCAAAAGATGTAAAGTTGATAACGATAGTCCCACATACTTGTGGCACTGCCGCCTTGGTCACATTGGTGTCAAGCACATGAAGAAGCTCCATGCTGATGGACTTTTAGAGTCTCTCGATTATGAATCATTTGACACATGCGAACCATGCCTCATGGGCAAAATGACCAAGACTCCGTTCTCCGGAACAATGGAGCGAGCAACCAACTTATTGGAAATCATACATACTGATGTGTGTGGTCCAATGAGCGTTGAGGCTCGCGGAGGATATCGTTATGTTCTCACTCTCACTGATGACTTGACTAGATTTGGGTATGTCTACTTGATGAAACACAAGATTGAGACCTTTGAAAAATTCAAGGAATTTCAAAATGAAGTAGAGAATCAACATGACCGAAAGATAAAATTCTTACGATCGGATCGTGGAGGAGAATATTTAAGTCACGAATTTGCTACACACTTAAGAAAATGTGGAATCGTTTCACAACTCACGCCGCCTGGAACACCTCAGCGTAACAGTGTGTCCGAACGTCGCAATCACACTCTATTAGATATGGTGCGATCTATGATGTCTCTTACCGATTTACCGCTATCATTTTGGGGATACGCTCTAGAGACAGCTACATTCACTTTAAATAGGGCACCGTCTAAATCCGTTGAGACGACACCGTATGAATTATGGTTTGGGAAGAAACCTACGCTGTCGTTTCTAAAAGTTTGGGGATGCGATCCTTATGTCAAGAAACTTCAACCTGAAAAGCTCGAACCCAAGTCGGAAAAATGCGTCTTCATAGGATACCCTAAGGAAACCATTGGGTATACCTTCTACTTAAGATCTGAGGGAAAGATCTTTGTTGCCAAGAATGGATCCTTTCTGGAAAAAGAGTTTCTCTTGAAAGGAGTAAGTGGGAGGAAAGTAGAACACGATGAAGTACTACCTCTTGAACCGGAAAGTAGTGCAGCTCAGGAAAATGTTCCTCTGGTGCCTACACCGACTGGAGAGGAAATTAATGATGATGATCAAGGTACTTCGGATCAAGTTGCTACTGAACTTCGTAGGTCCACAAGGACACGTTCCACACCAGAGTGGTATGGCAACCCTGTCCTGGAAATCATGTTGTTAGACAACGGTGAACCTTCAAACTATGAAGAAGCGATGGCGGGCCCAGATTCCAACAAATGGCTAGAAGTCATGCAATCCGAGATCGAATCCATGTATGAAAACAAAGTATGGACTTTTACTGACTTGCCCGATGATCGGCGAGCGATAGAAAACAAATGGATCTTTAAGAAGAAGACGGACGCGGATGGTAATGTCACCATCTATAAAGCTCGACATGTCGCTAAGGGTTATCGACAAGTTCAAGGGATTGACTACGATGAGACTTTTTCTCCCGTAGCGAAGCTTAAGTCCGTCCGAATCATGTTAACAATTGCCGCATACTATGATTATGGGATATGGCAGATGGACATCAAAACGGCATTCCTTAACGGTTATCTTAAGGAAGAGCTGTATATGATGCAGCCGGAAGGTTTAGTCGATCCTAAGAATGCTAACAAAGTATGCAAGCTCCAACGATCCATTTATGGGCTGGTGCAAGCATCTCGGAGTTGGAACATTTGTTTTGATGAGATGATCAAAGCGTTTGGGTTTATGCAGACTTATGGAGAAGCCTGCGTTTACAAGAAAGTGAGTGGGAGCTCGGTAGCATTTCTCATATTATATGTAGATGACATACTTTTGATGGGAAATGATATAGAATTCTTGGACAGCATTAAGGCCTACTTGAATAAGTGTTTTTCAATGAAGGACCTTGGAGAAGCTGCTTACATATTAGGCATCAAGATCTATAGGGATAGATCGAGACGCCTCATAGGTCTTTCGCAAAGCACATACCTTGATAAGATTTTGAAGAAGTTCAAAATGGATCAGTCCAAGAGAGGGTTCTTGCCTCGATTGCAAGGTGTGAGATTGAGCTCGGCTCAATGCCCAACCACGGAAAAAGATAAAGAAGAGATGAGTGTCATCCCCTATGCCTCAGCCATAGGATCTATTATGTATGCCATGCTGTGTAGCAGACCTGATGTAAACCTTGCCGTAAGTTTGGTAGGAAGGTACCAATGTAATCCTAGCAAGGAACATTGGACAGCGGTCAAGAATATCCTGAAGTACCTGAAAAGGACAAAGGACATGTTTCTAGTTTATGGAGGTGACGAAGAGCTTCGACACAGATCTGGATGACTCTAAGTCACAAACCGGATACGTGTATATGTTGAATGGTGGGGCAGTAACCTGGTGCAGCTGCAAGCAGAGCGTAGTGGCGGGATCTACATGTGAAGCGGAGTACATGGCAGCCTCGGAGGAAGCGCATGAAGCAATCTGGGTGAAGGAGTTCATCACTGACCTAGGAGTCATACCCAATGCCTCGGGGCCGATCAAACTCTTCTGTGACAACACTAGAGCTATTGCCCTTGCCAAGGAGCCCAGGTTTCACAAGAAGACCAGGCACATCAAGCGTCGTTTCAACTCCATCCGTGAAAATGTTCAAGATGGAGACATAGATATTTGCAAAGTACATACGGATCTGAATGTCGCAGATCCGTTGACTAAACATCTTACGCGAGCAAAACATGATCAACACCAGAACTCTATGGGTGTTCGATTCATCACAATGTAACTAGATTATTGACTCTAGTGGAAGTGGGAGACTGTTGGAAATATGCCCTAGAGGCAATAATAAAAGGATTATTATTATATTTCCTTGTTCATGATAATTGTCTTTTGTTCATGCTATAATTGTATTATCCGGAAATCGTAATACACATGTGAATACATAGACCACAATACGTCCCTAGTAAGCCTCTAGTTGACTAGCTCGTTGGTCAACAGATAGTCATGGTTTCCTGACTATGGACATTAGATGTCGTTGACAACGGGATCACATCATTAGGAGAATGATGTGATGGACAAGACCCAATCCTAAGCATAGCACAAGATCGTGTAGTTCGTTTTGCTAGAGCTTTTCCAATGTCAAGTATCTCTTCCTTAGACCATGAGATCGTGTAACTCCCGAATACCGTAGGAGTGCTTTGGGTGTACCAAACGTCACAACGTAATTTGGTGACTATAAAGGTGCACTACAGGTATCTCCGAAAGTGTCTGTTGGGTTGACACGGATCGAGACTAGGATTTGTCACTCCGTATTACGGAGAGGTGTCACTGGGCCCACTCGGTAGTGCATCATCATAATGAGCTCAAAGTGACCAAGTGTCTGGTCACGGGATCATGCATTACGGTACGAGTAAAGTGACTTGTAGGCAACGAGATTGAACGAGGTATTGGGATACCGACGATCGAACCTCGGGCAAGTAACATACTGTCTGACAAAGGGAATAGTATACGGGGTTGCTTGAATCCTCGACATCGTGGTTCATCCGATGAGATCATCGAGGAGTATGTGGGAGCCAACATGGGTATCCAGATCCCGCTGTTGGTTATTGACCGGAGAGCCGTCTTGGTCATGTCTGCATGTCTCCCGAACCCGTAGGGTCTACACACTTAAGGTTCGGTGACGCTAGGTTTGTATGAATATGAGTATGCAGCAAACCGAATGTTGTTCGGAGTCCCGGATGAGATCTCGGACGTCACGACGAGTTCTGGAATGGTCCGGAGGTAAATAATTATATATAGGAAGTGCTGTTTCGGCCATCGGGAAAGTTTCGGGGTCACCCGGTATTGTACCGGACCACCGAAAGGGTCCCGGGGGTCCACCGGGTGGGGCCACCTATCCCGGAGGGCCCCGTGGGCTGAAGTGGGAGGGGAACCAGCCCCTAGTGGGCTGGTGCGCCCCCTTGGCCCCCCCTGCGCCTAGGGTTGGAAACCCTAGGTGCGGGGGCGCACCACTTGCCTTGGGGGGCACTCCACCCCCTTGGCCGCCGCCCCCCTTGGGAGATTGCATCTCCCAGGGCCTCCCCCCCTGGGGGCCTATATAAACGAGGGCATGGGGGAGGGCAGCCGCACCCTGTGTCTTGGCGCTTCCCTCCCCCTACTACACCTCGTCCTCCTCCCGTTGTAGCTTGGCGAAGCCATGCCGGAGTTCTGCTGCATCCACCACCACGCCGTTGTGCTGCTGGATCATCATCAACCTCTCCTTCCCCCTTGCTGGATTAAGAAGGATGATACATCATCCGCTCCGTACGTGTGTTGAACGCGGAGGTGCTGTCCGTTCGGCACTTGGTCATCGGTGATTTGGATCACGGCGAGTACGACTCCATCATCACCGTTCTCTTGAACGCTTCCGCACGTGATCTACAAAGTGGTATGTAGATGCAATCTCTCTCCCATGAATCGTTGCTTAGATGAAATCATAGATGGATCTTGGTGAAACCGTAGGAAAAATATTAATTTTCTGCAACGTTCCCCAACAGTGTCTCGGTCATGTCTACATAGTTCTCGAACCCGTAGGGTCCACACGCTTAACGTTCGATGACGATTTGTATTATGAGTTATGTGTTTTAATGACCGAAGTTTGTTAGGAGTCCCGGATGAGATCACGGACGTGACGAGGAGTCTCGAAATGGTCGAGACATAAAGATTAATATATTGGGAGGATATATTTGGACATCGGAATGGTTCCAGAGAAGTTCGGGTATTTTCCGGTGTACTAGGAGGTTACTGGAACCCCCCGGGGAGTTGATGGGCCTTAGTGGGCCTTAGTGGAAAAGGAGAGGCAGTGCTAGGAGGTGGCGCCCCCCCCCCCAAGCCCAGTCTGAATTGGACAAGGGGTTGATGGCGCGACCCCCCTTCTCCCTTCCTTTCCCCCTCTCCTTTAGGTGGAATCATACTAGGACTTGGAGACCTAGTAGGACTCCCCTCTCCTGGCGCGCCTAGCATAGGCCGGCCGCCCTCCCCCTCCCTCCTTTATATATGGGGGCAGGGGGCACCTGATACGTCTCCAACGTATCTATAATTTTTTATTGTTCCATGCTATTATATTACCCGTTTTGGATGTTTATGGGCTTTACTTTACACATTTATAACATTTTTGGGACTAACCTACTAACCGGAGGCCCAGCCCGTATTGCTGTTTTTTTGCCTATTTTAGTGTTTCGAAGAAAAGGAATATCGAACGGAGTCCAAACGGAATGAAACCTTCAGGAGCGTGATTTTTGGAACAAACGTCATCCAGAGGACTTGGAGTGCAAGTCAAGAAGCAGTCGAGGCAGCCACGAGGGTGGAGGGCGTGCCCACCCCTACAGGGCACGCCCTCCTATCTCGTGGTCCCCTTAGGCATCCACCGACCTACTTCTTCCTCCTATCTATACCCACGTACCCCGAAAACATCAGAAGCGACCACGAAAACCTAATTCCACCGCCGCAACCTTCTGTATCCGCCAGATCCAATCTTGGAGCCTTCGCTGGCGCTCCGCTGGAGGGGGAATCGACCATGGAGGGCTTCTACATCAACACCATAGCCCCTCCGATGAGTTGTGAGTAGTTTACCACAGACCTTCGGGTCCATAGTTATTAGCTAGATGGCTTCTTCTCTCTTTTTGGATCTCAATACCATGGTCTTTTCCTACCAATCTATCCCCCTAGGAGCATGCGCATAATACTTTGTTTTTGATGACTCGTAGATTTTTGTAATAAGTATATGAGTTCTTTTGACTAATGTTGAGTCCATGGATTACACGCACTCTCACCCTTCCACCATTTCTAGCCTCACTTGTGCCGCGCAACTTTTGCCGGTACCATACACCCACCACATACCTTCCTCAAAACAGCCACCATACCTACCTATGATGGCATTTCCATAGCCATTCCGAGATATATTGCCATGCAACTTTCCACCGTTCTGTTTATATGACATGCATCATCATTGTCACATTGCTCTTTGCATGATCATGTAGTTGACATCGTATTCGTGACAAAGCCACCTTCATAATTTTCATACATGTCGCTCTTGATTCATTGCATATCCTGGTACACCGCCGGAGGCATTCATATAGAGTCATATCTTGTTCTAGTTTTGAGTTGTAATTCTTGAGTTATAAGTAAATAAAAGTGTGATGATCTTCATTATTAGAGCATTGTCCCAGTGAGGAAAGGATGATGGAGACTATGATTCCCCCACAAGTCGGGATGAGACTTCGGACTTTAAAAAAAAGAAAGGCCAAAAAAAAGAAAGGCCAAAAAAAAGAGAAAAAAAGAAAAAAATAAAAAAAGGAGAGAAAAAGAGAGAAGGGACAATGCTACTATCCTTTTTACCACACGTGTGCTTCAAAGGAGCACCATGGTCTTCATGATAGAGAGTCTCCAATGTTGTCACTTTCATATACTAGTGGGAATTTTTCATTATAGAACTTGGCTTGTATATTCCAATGATTGGCTTCCTCAAAGTGCTCTAGGTCTTCGTGAGCAAGTGAGTTGGATGCACACCCACTTAGTTTCTTTTGTTAAGCTTTCATACATTTATAGCTCTAGTACATCCGTTGCATGGCAATCCCTAGTCACTCACATTGATATATATTAATGGGTATCTCCATAGCCCATTGATATGCCTAGTTGATGTGAGACTATCTTCTCCTTTTTGTCTTCTCCACAACCACCATTCTATTCCACATATAGTGCTATGTCCATGGCTCACGGTCATGTATTGCGTGAAAGTTGAAAAAGTTTGAGATTACTAAAGTATGAAACAATTGCTTGGCTTGTCATCGGTGTTGTGCATGATTAAATACTTTGTGTGATGAAGATAGAGCAACAGTCAGACTATATGATTTTGTAGGGATAACTTTCTTTGGCCATGTTATTTTGAGAAGACATGATTACCTTGATTAGTATGCTTAAAGTATTACTAATCTTATGTCAATATGAACTTTTATTTTGAATCATTTGGATCTGAACATTCATGCCACAATAAAGAAAATTACATTCAGAAATATGCTAGGTAGCATTCCACATCAAAAATTCTGTTTTTATCATTTACCTACTCGAGGACGAGCAGGAATTAAGCTTGGGGATGCTTGATACGTCTCCAACGTATCTATAATTTTTGATTGTTCAATGCTATTATATTACCCGTTTTTGATGTTTATGGGCTTTACTTTACACATTTATATCATTTTTGGGACTAACCTACTAACCGGAGGCCCAGCCCGTATTGCTGTTTTTTTTTGCCTATTTCAGTGTTTCGAAGAAAAGGAATATCAAACGGAGTCCAAACGGAATGAAACCTTCGGGAGCGTGATTTTTGGAACAAACATGATCCAGAGGACTTGGAGTGCAAGTCAAGAAGCAGTCGAGGCGGCCACGATGGTGGAGAGCGCGCCCACCCCTACAGGGCACCCCCCCTATGTCGTGGGTCCCTCGGGCGTCCACCGACCTACTTCTTCCTCCTATATATACCCACGTACCCCAAAAACATCAGAAGCGACCACGAAAACCTAATTCCACTACCGCAACCTTCTGTATTGGCGAGATCCCATCTTGGATCCTTCGTTGGCGCTCCGCCGAATGGGGAATCGACCATGGAGGGCTTCTACATCAACACCATAGCCCCTCCAATGAGTTGCGAGTAATTTACCACATACCTTCGGGTCCATAGTTATTAGCTAGATGGCTTCTTCTCTCTTTTTGGATCTCAATACCATGTTCTCCTCGATCTTCTTGGAGATCTATTTGATGTAACTCTTTTTGTGGTGTGTTTGTCGAGATCCGATGAATTGTGGGTTTATGATCAAGTTTATCTATGAGAAATATTTGAATCTCCTTTGGATTCTTTTATGTATGATTGTGTTATCTTTGCAAGTCTCTTCGAATTATCAGTTTGGTTTGGCCTACTAGATTGATCTTTCTTGCAATGGGAGAAGTGCTTAGCTTTGGGTTCAATCTTGCGGTGTCCTTTCCCAGTGACAATAGGGGCAGCAAGGCACGTATTGTATTGTTGCCATCGAGGATAAAAAGATGGGGTTTATATCATATTGCATGAGTTTATCCCTCTACATCCTATAATCTTTCTTAATGCGTTACTCTGTTCTTTATAAACTTAATACTCTAGATGTATGATGGATAGCGGTCGATGTGTGGAGTAATAGTAGTAGATGCAGGCAGAAGTCGGTCTACTTGTCACGGACATGATTCCTATATACATGATCATGCCTAGATAATCTCATAATTTTTCGCTTTTCTATCAATTGCTCGACAGTAATTTGTTCACCCACCGTAATACTTATGCTATCTTGAGAGAAGCCATTAGTGAAACCTATGGCCCCGGGGTCTATCTCTTATCATATAAGCTTTCAATCTACTTTTATTTGCATCTTTACTTTTCCAATCTATATTATAAAATACCAAAAATATATTTATCTTATCATACTATCTCTATCAGATCTCACTTTCGCAAGTGGCCGTGAAGGGATTGATAACCCCTTTATTGCGTTGGTTGCGAGTTCTTTGTTTGTTTGTGTAGGTGCGTGGGACTTTTGAGGAGCCTCCTACTGGATTGATACCTTGGTTCTCAAAAACTGAGGGAAATACTTACGCTACTATTGCTGCAACACCCTTTCCTATTCAAGGAAAACCAACGCAAGCTCAAGACGTAGCAAGAAGGATTTCTGGCACCATTGCCATGGAGGTCTTCGCTCAAGTGAAGACATACCAACTACCCATCACAAACTCATTTCCCTCACATTTACATTATTTGCCATTTGCCTCTCATTTTCCTCTCCCCCACTTCACCCTTGCCGTTTTATTCGCCTTCTCTTTCCCAATCTTCTCCTCTCTCTTTTGCTTGTCCTCTTCTTCTTTCTCGCTTTTGTTTGCCGTTATGTCTGAAATTGGGGAGATTATCATAGATATGGACAATAATGATAACATGGAAAATTCTGATGCTCCTGCTGAAGAACCCCCTATCTTTCATACTAAAGAGTTTTGAATCGGTAGTGGTAACATTATTGGAAAAGGTGTTATTCAAGATTTCTTTACTTGTGCCGGTGCTTTACCTTCTATGGGTAGTTCTATTCTTCATAGAACTAGTTGTCTTGGGGATGCTATTTCTATGCTTGTACTTGAGCTTGAAAGACAATTTATGCATATGCATCCTTGCATAAAAAGAATTTTCCTGGAATTTTCTAATATTGAGCATTCTTCTGTTAAGCGCGCCGTTACTATCTTTTTGGCTAATTAGTTTAGATTTATAATAAGAGAGGCCAAAGAAATCTTTGCGCACTATAGGATGGATGCCGGTCATCCTCCCATAGAGGCGATCCTCTTTGATCAAGAGGAAGTTAGGCCTTTTCAATCTTTGGACTATGTTGCTTTTAATGAAAACCTTAGGAAAAAGGTTCCTACCAATGTTCTAATTGATATATTTCTGAACTTAATAATGATTTTGATATTCGAAACAATGAGCTAGGATACTCTCTTGAGTATAGGCTCACGAAATTTTGCCAAAAGAATGCTTATAATGATGAATTAGTTGTGCAATATGAAGGGCCCAAGGAGGAACCCATCCCTCCTGTGATTGATCTTGGGGACTTTTGTCCCATTAAATTTAGCCCTTTTGATTATTTTTTTCTTGCCTCAAAGAAAACTTGCTGCTGAATGTAGAGAATATGAGATGAGTTTTCAAGATCTATCTTATTATTATGGACTACTTATATCTATCCTCGCTTTTATGCCTAGGTAGGGGCATTAAACGATAGCGCTAGTTGGGAGGCAACCCAATTTTATTTGTGTTTTTTGTTTTTGTTTCTGTTTAGTAATAAAATTTTGCTTCTACCTTCTGTTTAGATGTGTTTTTATGTTTTAATTAGTGTTTGTGCCAAGTAGAACCTATAGGATAACCTATGGTGATAGTTAATTTGATTCTGCTGAAAAACAGAAACTTTACACACAAGAAATTAGGTTTGTTAAATCACAGAAACATGCTTTTGTGTTGATTATTTTTGCTGTAGATCAATAGAAAAATTTCCCAGGACTTCCTATTTTTGTAGGAGTTTTAGAGTTCCAGAAGTATTCGTGGGTTACATATGGCTACAGATTGTTCTGTTTTTGACAGATTCTGTTTTTCGTGTGTTGTTTGCTTTTTTTGATGCATCTATGGCTAGTATTAAGTGGTATGAACCATATAGAACTTGGAATACAGTAGGTTTAACACCAATATAAATAAAGAATGAGTTCATTATAGTACCTTATGTGGTGGTTTTGCTTTCTTTCACTAACGGAGCTTATGAGATTTCCTGTTGAGTTTTGTGTTGGGAAGTTTTCAAGTTTTGGGTAAAGATTTGATGGACTATGGAATAAGGAGTGGCAAAAGCCTAAGCTTGGGGATGCCCATGGAACCACAAGATATTGAAGAATAGCCAAAAGCCTAAGCTTGTGGATGCGCGGAAGGCATCCCCTCTTTCGTCTTCGTTCATTGGTAACTTTACTTGGAGCTATATTTTTATTCGCCACATGATATGTGTTTTGCTTGGAGCGTCTTGTATGATATTAGTCTTTGATTTTTAGTTTACCACCATCATACTTGATGTACACACCTTTTGGGAAGAAGCCCACTTGATTGGAATTTATTAGAATACTCTATGTGCTTCACTTATATCTTTTGAGCTAGATAGTTTTTGCTGTAGTGATTCACTTATATCTTTGGGAGCACTGCGGTGGCTTAATTTTGAAGAAATTGTTGATCTTGCATGCTTCACTTATATTATTTTGATAGTCTCTTAGAACAGCATGGTATTTTCTATGGTTATAAAATTGGTCCTAGAATGGTAGGCATCCAAGTTGGGTATAATAAAAACTATCATAGAATGTGAATTGGATGCTATGATCAATTTGTACTTGATAATTGTTTTGAGATATGGAGGTACTGATATTAAAATCATGCTAGTTGGGTGATTATGAATTTAAAGAATGCTTGTGTTGAAGTTTGTAATTCCCGTAGCATGCACGTATGGTGAACCACTTTGTGATGAAGTTGGAGTATAATTTTATTTATTGACTGTCTTCCTTATAAGTGGCGGTCGGGGACGAGCGATGGTCTTTTCCTACCAATCTATCCCCCTAGGAGCATGCGCATAATACTTTGTTTTTGATGACTTGTAGATTTTTGCAATAAGTATATGAGTTCTTTTGACTAATGTTGAGTCCATGGATTATACGCACTCTCACCCTTCCACCATTGCTAGCCTCTCTTGTGCCGCGCAACTTTTGCCGGTACCATACAACCACCATATACCTTCCTCAAAACAGCCACCATACCTACCTATTATGGCATTTCCATAGCCATTCTGAGATATATTGCCATGCAACTTTCCACCATTCTGTTTATATGACACGCATCATCATTGTCACATTGCTCTTTGCATGATCATGTAGTTGACATCGTATTCGTGACAAAGCCACCTTCATAATTTTCATATATGTCGCTCTTGATTCATTGAATATCCCGGTACACCGCCAGAGGCATTCATATAGAGTCATATCTTGTTCTAGTTTTGAGTTGTAATTCTTGAGTTATAAGTAAATAAAAGTGTGGTGATCTTCATTATTAGAGCATTGTCCCTGTGAGAAAAGGATGATTGAGACTATGATTCCCCCACAAGTTGGGATGAGACTTCGGACTTTAAAAAAAAGAAAACAGAAAGGCCAAAGAAAAAAAAGAAAAAAAAAGAAAAAATGAGAGAAAAAGAGAGAAGGGACAATGCTACTATCCTTTTTACCACACTTGTGCTTCAAAGTAGCACCATGATCTTCATGATAGAGAGTCTCCTATGTTGTCACTTTCATATACTAGTGGCAATTTTTCATTATAGAACTTGGCTTGTATATTCCAATGATGGGCTTCCTCAAAGTGCCCTAGGTCTTCGTGAGCAAGCGAGTTGGATCCACACCCACTTAGTTGCTTTTGTTGAGCTTTCATACATTTATAGCTCTAGTGCATCTGTTGCATGGCAATCCCTACTCACTCACATTGATATCTATTAATGGGCATCTCCATAGCCCGTTGATATGCCTAGTTGATGTGAGACTATCTTCTCCTTTTTGTCTTCTCCACAACTATCATTTTATTCCACATATAGTCACTACAAAAAAAGACACATTTGTGACATTTTGGGCCGAACGAATTTTTTTTCTGTCATACATATGACACTTCTATGAAGATAATTGTGACAAAACCCAATATCATCGTAGATGTGGTGGGCTCCTACTTCTATGACAAAAAATCATGACAGAAAATGGGCTTTTCGTCCTGGGCAGGCCGGAGACGCAGCTGCATGACATTCTTTGGGTCGTCCATGACGGAAAAAACCATGGTAGAAGCAAGGGGGAGGAAAATTTCGGGGAGTTGCCGGTTACGGTGGGAGGTCGGGGGCCGAGCGATGCGTGTTTCTCTCATACAGGTACGCGCGTGTGTGCGAGGCGTTGGCTCTAATTGAACCCAAGCGAGGCGTTGGGCTCTAACTGAACCCAAGCGATTGCACTGCAAGCTACACGTTACTGAACCCGAGCGATCGATCGATGGCTATTAACTGAACCTGATCGAGCGTTTCCTTCGCTACTGCTGCTAACTGAAGCAGATCGATTGG
>NC_041387.1:566322539-566341687 GCF_002162155.2 Triticum dicoccoides | reverse complement strand
ATGAACAGTAGCCGGTGGAAGGGTGGCCGTGGAGGGGTGGTTGAACAGGACCCCGTGGTGTGGAGGGCTGGATAAACAGTAGATGGTGGAGGGGTGGTTGAACAGTAGCCGGTGGAGTAGCACGCGGTGGAGGCTGGATGAACAGGAGCCCGTGGAGGCTGGAGGAGGTCGACGGTAGCCCGTGGAGGCTGGAGGAGGTCGACGGTGGAGATGAACAATATCCCGTGGAGTCCCATTTTGCGGTACACCACACCCCTCCCGATGAACAGGACCCCCATTTCGACCGTAGCGCTCCAACACAAGTCTGTTTCATCCGTTTTGCGGTACGCCACACCCCTCCCGATCAACAGGACCCCCGTTTCGACTGTAGGAGGTCTGTTTCGTCCGTTTTGCGGTATGCCACACCCCTCCCGATCAACAGGACCCCCATTTCGACCGTAGGAGGTCCGTTTCCTCCGTTTTGCGGTACGACACACCCCTCCAGATCAAGAGGACCCCGTTCCGAAAGTAGGAGGTCCGTTTCCTCCATTTTGCGGTACGCTAGTCCTCGTTTCCATCACCTGTTCCGTCCAAGCCCTCCCGATGAACACGACCACGCATTCCATTCTGACCCAGCCGGTTGGCTCCCACGCGTTCCGTTGCCTCCTGATGAACACGACGCATTCCGTTGCCTCCCCATGAACACGACGCATTCCGTTGCCTCCCAATGAACATGAGCCCTCGTCGTACGTATGCACAAGTAGGCGTTCTGGACCCCGCCTGTATGTACACATACGTGGCTGTATTTTCTTTCTTGCACCCTAGCCGCTGTACTTACGTGTACATGCTACGTGCGCGCCTCTACTACGACACATGCGCGCCTCTACATCCACCAGTATATATGTACGTACACGTTCGCGATCAGAATGACAAAGCTACGTACGCTTTGAACAGGTGGGTCCCGATTGTCAGGCACTTCCTTGCGTGCAAAGATGTAGCTGGTGGGTCCCAACAGTCAGGGGGGCGAATCATTTTTTTGCCCGGACGCACTTCCTTGCGTGCGAAGGTGTAGCTGGTGGGTCCTAGCAGTCAGGGGGAAATGTTTTTTTTGCAAAATAGAGTGGCCCGTCCAATGGGTCCCAGCTGTCAGGTGGAGGAATCATTATTTTCCGCGTAATAAGGAGGCACTTCCCTGCCGCGGCCGTGGACCCAGCTGTCAGCCTCTCCACATACAGTCCACGTCTGATGGAAGTCGTTCCTTGACCACGTTGACCATGCCGCGCCGAGAGCACCAGGGCGGTGGACGATAGCGAGGCCTAGTAAGGGGACGACGGGGAGCCGGGGAAGACGCGGCAGTGGAAGCCCGCGCGGAGAGGAGTACGAGGGTTCACTGGTTTAGCTGTGGTGTGAGGCTGCCGTCGCCGCAGGGCCTGGCCAGCGGTGGGAATAGTAGGGGGCGGTGAGGCCTCCGTGGCAGCACAACCGGCCACGGGAGGCAGGAGCATGCGGCACGACCGGCGCTGCTTTGGGCAGCTGGAGCAAGAAGACTAGAGGTTGAATAAGCACTACGGCCGTTGGATGGACATCGTACGGTCACTGGAGCTAGAATCATTCATAATTACTAAAGTTTACAAAGGCCCCCGTCCCAGTCAACTTAGTAGGCCCACAAGTCAGCCTCCCACCATGGTGGGTCCCAGCTAGCAGGGGGAGTATTCATTTTTTGTGCGTAATAAGGAGGCACTTTCGGTGGGTCCAAGCTGACAGCAGGGGGAACATTTTTTTTGGCGAAATATGTTGGCCCGTCCAGTGGGTCCCGACAGTCAGGAGGGAAACGTTTTTTTCACGAAATAAGGTGGCCCGTCCGGTAAGTCCCTACTATCAGGCTGAGGAATAATTGTTTTGCGCGTAATAAGGAGGCACTTCCTTGCGGCCGCCTGGACCCAGCTGTCAGCCTCTCCATGTACAGTACTCTTCTGATGGAAGTCGGTCGTTGACCATGTTGACCATGCCACGCCGAGAGTACCAGGGTGGTGGTCTGGACGATGGCAAGGCCTAGGAAGGGGACGCCGCGGAGCCGGGGAAGACACAGCAACGGAAGCCCGCGTGGAGAGGAGTACGAGGGTTCACTGGTTTGGCTGCGGTGTCAGGCTACCGTCGCCGCAGAATAACAAGGGGTGCGGGTGAGTAGAGGGATGGCCTGGCCAGCGGTGGGAGTAGTGGTGAGGCCTCCATGGCATCACAGCCGGCCACGGAAGGTAGGCGCATGCGACACGACCGGCTTTGGGCGGCTGGAGCAAGAAGACCAGAGGTTGAAGAAGCACTACAGCCGTTGGATGGACATCATACGATCACTGCAGCTAGAATCTTTTATATTGACTAAGTTGACAAAGCCCTTGGTACGCGTCAACTTAGTAGGCCCACAGCTCGGATTTGGCAGAGAACATATAGCCCATTTGCGATATGTAAGAATGTACATCCCATTTTTTAATTCTAAGGGAATTTACTACAGCCCATTTACAGTTTGTTGAAAGTACAGCCCAACTTCTAGCTAGGACAACGATTAATAATTTCAAACAACCGCTCAAAACAGAATTGAAAAAAATTTCCCACATTTTGATGGGATCCGAAATATTTTTATCCGAAATTTCTTGTCAGGTTAAATATAATTTCAAAATAAAGTTGTATTACGTTAAAATCCAACGAAATATTGCGCGCGCAACAAGTAATGAAATTAAAATTTCCAAATTCCAAAAATAATATATTTTTCAAACTAATTATGTGTTTGGTGAATAGTAACTGCCCAATTATTATAATTACATCCCATTTATTATTTCTTAAAGTCCATTTTCTTGTTAAGCCTAATGCATACCTCCTAGGAAAGTTTGCAGCCCAGCGGGGCGGAGAATAACAAGTTGACCCGGATATTGTGTACAACTGTCGGACCAGTTGCATTGCTGATGTTGAAAAAAAAAGGCTTGTGTAGTACAGTACAACCTAACATGGTTACTCATCCCACATTCAGCGACACCGGAAAGGCACAAACAAGGCCTCTGTACAACTTTTTGAAGTCACTGAGCTCAATTAATAACTTAAGAAAAAAGATAGATTACAGTGGGACCTAATTAAAAGTTGTCACGAGAAAATAAATAATTCAACGGGTCCCACTTGTGTGTGTGTGTGTGTGTGTGTTTGATAGAGAGAGAGATGGAGAGAGAGAGACCCATCGATCGATGCTCGTAAATACATCTTTTAGCCATATGCATTGCTGATGCTCAGTAAAAACTTATATAGTTGACACAATCATATAGAACATCAGAGCACACTGAACTTGCATACAAAAATTTCACATAGGCAGCACAATCAGGATGGAAGCAGTGGATCGCTACGGGAAGGGCTATGTTGAAACCAACAAAGTCGTACATAAAGGTTCATCGTCTTTATAAATGACGGGGAAATATCTTGAATGTTGTGCAAAGAAAATAGACAGACACCACAATAAGTTCTGCTAGCACATTAAGTTGACGTACAACCCTTTCTAAAAAAGTTCAGGTACAAAATTAGAACATGTCACAATCAAATGTACTGTCATATCAGTGCTTCAGACCCATAGCTCGGATTTAACTAGTACTATCTGACAAGATTCAGCTACTACCTCAAATTAGAGCACATCCAGGCAGCCAGCCCTGCCTCTTCTCCCAAAGAAGCAGTGGCCTCTGCCGCGCGATGGAGTAGGCCCTGTGCCATCCATCGTTCCGAGCAACACGGGGAAAGTCTGACATTGACTCCTGTAATGGACGTCGTCGACGGACCCTGGCACCAGCGGCGGCGGCAGGAGTTCGATTGATGGATTGACCACTTCTTCGACATGCACGAAAACTCGATACAGGTACATCCCTAATGTGGTCCATGGCGGCCTTGGTGGCGACGAATAGTACAACCCTGGTTCCTGCACCGGTATCTCAACACCAATCACCTTTGGTATGGTGGACGGCTTCTTCATCCATGCCATAACCGCCAGAGCCCAGCTATCTGGAGGAACAAACATACTTACGAGCTCACCTCCAAGGTCATTGATAAGCTCGTTCATGGACTCGCTGTTCCAAGCACGTCGAGGCATGCCGTGGAAGGTAAGCTTTGTTAAAAACTCAAGCTCAGAGGGCACCGAGCCCCATCCTGGGTGCCACCGATCAAAGCTCACCAGCGCGCCATCACAGAACAAAGGCCGGGAAGATTCGAACACACGACTACAGTCGAAAGTTGTCCGGAACCTGACGAAGAAATCAGCTGGTGGCGGACAGACTTTGATGAGCAAGTCACTTATTCGGATGTTGTGCGCAATGCCAAGAGCTTTGATAAGGTAGTCCGGCGAGACGGGAGGCCGGTCACCATTGATGGTTACCATCAGCACTTTGTCGGCAACCTGGTCGTCAAGCGCCGCCATGGCACTGTATTAGGAGGGGACTTTGGGGGAACTGGAGTAGGAATTGAGATTCCAGAGGTGGGGGAGGGGCGGGAGACTGGGGATGAAAAGGTAGCATGAATTTTGAGCACGCGCCAATATGCTCTCGGCGCGCAAGCGCACGAAAACACCGGTGGCGCCCACATGTCGGCCTAAGAGTCCTTATTCTTTCTTTTTTGGAGAGCCCGGCCTTTTTTTTCAGGATCCATTGAGAGCCCGGCCTGAGAGTCATAATTCACCTGTTTGGAATTGCGTTACTACTCGGCCCATATTCAACGGCACCTCACTGGCCCAAACAAGTGTACATCATCGAAAAGACACTGAGCTCAAATTATATAACTTGGAAAAGGAGATATACTCTGAACACTGCGGAATGGTGATGCGCTCATTTAGCCCACCAGTAGTTCGAGACAATAAATAGTTCGAAACAACGATATATACAACATTCAAACACTGACTAGTGACTATTGCTGACATAAACAGCAAGACATGATAGTTCATAAGAAGTCTTGCTATGCCACCAAAACGCACCCATCTGCAGCGCTCAGACTCTCGTGATCCAGACGAGAATGACATTCTAAACAGAAGAAACTATTACATAGTAAGGGTGACATAGACGAGGATGACCAAATGATAAGGAATATGCATAAAAAAAGAAAGAACTACCCATCCAGAACCAGCAGCAAAGAAAAACAAAGTCATTCAAGGAGATGATCCAACACCATCATAATTTGCAGCCCCGCTTCAGCGACCAGTGATCCGGAGATACCAGTACTCCACCCTTTCAATGCAACAGCCCAATTACCTATCAACCTGAAGGCTTGAACCACATCACTGCCTGTCGTAATTGAGACATCCAAGGATCAAAGTTAATCTAGATGCCTTTGTCATTCTCACCTTATTTTGGCTGCAGGCTGTATCGTTGACAATCAGGGGAGTTTGCTCCCGAACTCCTAGGGCTCACCGTGTAGACACAATTTTCCATAGAAAATAGAGTCTCTCTACCATCAAGGTCCTTGCCAACGGTGATCTCCTGGTTAATCGGATATTTGAGTCAGAGAAACAGAGAGTGTGAACCAAGGTTGTTTACCCGCCTCCAACTAAAAAATCCTAAAGGCCCCAACAAGCTGGTATCCTGCTCATAGACGTAACAGCCACTGTCCGAATACTCACGTATTACACGGTGCTTGTATACAGTGGGGTTTTTGCAATATAACTTTTCCGGCTCATGTGTCCGAATGATCATTAGTCTTTTGCCGTCGTCTGATCGAGCGAGGAACCAGTTGAGCTTCCCTGTTTTTGGCAAAGGTGGTGTGATTACAAAGGGCAGTAACTGTAGGGACACTACATCATATGAAAAAGGACAGGCATTGTTAATGTAAGATTAGCATTGTTCATAGTATGAGTAGGATAATGCAAGAAACAACATTGATATGTCCCTGTTGGAACTGGGAGGAAAATACAGGGAAATGTGTACTGGGTTCGAAAATATAGAAGTGCCATGCATGGTTATACTCATGTTATCTCGCAATCGATTCTTCACAGGAAACTACCATGTCATGCATGTTATGTAATCATGTTCTGTCCTCACAAACAAATTCTTCAAGGTAACTAACAGACCATGCATTGTTATATACTCGTGTTCTGTAGGCAAAAAATTTGTGAGGATATTATTCTAGCCATTGATTGCTGAAGGGCGAATATAGGTATGTACACATGGTAGGCATTGCAGGATTTCACTACTTCCAAATATAGAGTTCTCCATATGCACATTTACTTCCCTAATGTATGGTTAGATGAAACCTACAGTGTGGTGCATGTTTCTACATCATGAAAATGAGGAAACTAACATGGCAATTGATACACACTCATATTTAGTAGTAGTATATAGATTACTGTAAAATAAGGATAATATCCATATATTCCTAACCGTTTGATTATTCAGGGTACAAATTGGCTGTAAGGACATGGTCACAATCGCATGAATTAACTCATTCCAAATATAGCTGATTTACGGCGTCTCTAATATATTGCCATAGTTCTACTCAAATTCTGCTCAAACAGGGATATGCCAATCATCACAAAAAGTTCAAACAGTGTCATGGCGTCATCATTAACATGAGATAAAAACAACTTACAGGCGTCGTCCCAGCAATACGTGGTGCCATCTGCTTTGTCGATCGTGTAGATGATGCCATTGTGTTCAATAGCATCACAGAAGTGTGTATCAGCTTCGACGATGATCCACAGTGAGTCGAGTTGTCTCCAGCTAAAGAAGGCACCGGCGTAAAGATAGGCGAGTCCGTGGTCGAACAAGGCAATTAGCTTGAAGTCTGCGTAATTCGCATGTCGTGTGGGCACTTGGCAGATTACAATCTTCTGCAAAACAAGGTCCGTCCAACTGACATAGTAATCTAGATGACTTGGACCGCGATGGTAATACTCTATATAATCCAACGGAGGAAGGATAATCTCATGGGAGGTCTGGAAGTTCATGAGCACCAACTTTTTACCGTCTTCTCTGAAGGCAGCCATCCAGTGGGAGTTCATGCTGACCCAGTACATACCGGCCAAGAAGTTTCGGGCAATGGTGATCGGATCGATGTCGAGGGAAATGATGTACGATGACACACTACATACCTGCAAAGAAGTTTCGGCTAATGGAGACCGGATTGAAGTCGAGGGGCATCATGCACGCCTCCGTATCATGGTGAGCCAATCTCGCAAGACCAGATAGCAGCAAGCAGGGTGTCTTGAAAAGCTTTGGCCTCGCTTCGACGATGGCCGTGTGCATGTCCCTCGAGCATCTAGCCAGCCGTAGGGCGGTCAACATATCCATACACGAACAACAGAGGTCAAGGATGTCACTGGGGAGATTGCTCCAATCGCGGCTCATATGGATGCTGCGCAGTTCGCTTTCGGCCATGGTGGAGTTTGGAAGGGGGCTTGATTTACGGGGGAGAAGGATGTCGGTGCTGGAGCGGCTAGCGAGGGAATAGTGGTACTGGGGGAGGCGAGTGAGGCGACGGTAAACGGGGGCACAGTGAGACGGAGACGGAGACGGAGAAGGAGATGGATATGGAGTGGTGCTATGGGAGCGGAGAGGGAGATGAGGCGAGGCGCCAATGTGCTGTACAACGGCGGTGACCGACTGCACAGTGCACAGGGTGAGGCTGACTTTGGTAACCCGAACACGCCGCCTCGCCTAGACTAGTGTTAGGCGCAGGGTGTTGTCACTTCACTGTGAGGACCGGATAAATAGTATTTTGACCATCAAGTGTACCACAGTTGTACTACTACTACTACTACTACTACTAGTAGGAACATGAGTACTCCAGTATTGTATAGCGGAAATAGGTCTCCCGTGCTAGCATGCCTGTTCACTTCATCGTTCAGGTATCATCCATATTGCGAGCAGAACCAAATTCTCGTGCATGCCCAATCAATGCCCTGCCGCGATGCATGCAGTTGTCGTTTTGGTGCATCTAGGACGGCATGCAGATCGTTCCACACTTGTGAAGAGGAAAACTGGAAAGGTAGATCGCGGCAGCAGAGGAAGAGAGCGCTAGCTAACGAGGCTGGGGGGGATCGAGCAGGAAGTTAATGCTCCACGCCTAAAGGTTTTGGGAAAACCTGATTTTCATAAGGTGACTTATACTCACCTAAACAAAGGGACTATTCCTTAACTAGAGAATGTTGTGTCTCCCACTCACACGCTCAAAAAAAAAGCTACGACACATTTTTTATTTTTTGCATAGGTCCCACCTATCAGGAAGGATGGGCACGTACACGAACAGGTACGACTCATCAGCCTACCCGCATAGCCTTTTCGTTTAGTCTACCTAGCCATCTAATCAACTGCCTGCATGCCACTTCTCCCAATTACTTCTCCATCGGGAACCGATTATCCTCGGCTTCTTCACCTCCCCTTCGAATTCATTTGCATCCAAATCCCACTGCGTTCACATTGTTTTAACCTCTTTAAATAATCATCTACTACTTCAGTTAGACTAGCCATCTAATCCTAATTCTCCAAACCATAGCCCTTTGTTCCAGCGGTTCCAAATGGAGAAAGAGATCGAGATGCAGGTTTTTAGCGTCCAACATGTCCTCTCGAAGGCTCGATGCGCATATTTGCCACCGTCACCGTCCACCCAAGGGTTGTTCAGCAGTGGATCAACAATGTATCCAACTCCCTCGAAAAGGTAGAGACGAGGGTCATGGTCTCGACGCAGAGTACACGGAGCGTGCCCCTGGGAAGATCCAATGCGCCACCGTCCTTCAGCTGTACCTCGAAGATGATGTTTTGGTGTACCACATCATACACTCGCCCTCCATACCATGTGAGCTTCACGATTTCTTCTCTCGGGAGGACGTATACTTCTGTGCGGTAGCCATCGAAGGGGACAAATAGAAGCTGGAGCCATACAACCTTGATTTGAAAAGCATCGCTGACCTACAAACCAGAATCAAAATTCCTGTAGAAGATTGTGCTAAACAGACACCATCCCTATTCGATGTAGCAAATTTTGTGCTTGGTAAAAATCTTCATAAGGGTGACGAGACAGTGGCATTAAGGTCGTCTGGATGGGAGAATTATCCCTTGACGTACGAGCGGATAAAATATGCTGCCATCGATGCCCGTGTGAGTTTCGAGATAGCTGCAAGGTTCAAAGAGCTTGTTGCAAAGCCGTCTCCCACAGAGAATGAGAACAAGAAGAAGAAGAAGAAGAAGAAGAAGAAGAAGAAGAAGAAGAAGAAGAAGAAGAAGAAGAAGAAGAAGAAGAAGAAGAAGAAGAAGAAGAAGAAGAAGAAGAAGAAAACGCTGCACCAGCAGGAGGGCATTATGGATGGATGAACTATTTCCTCTCTTGTAAAAAAAATTATTCCCTCTCGGTGTATATTGATATAGATGGACTATTTCGATGGTGTGCATGTCTTTGGAACAGAGTAGTACCATGGGTCCACTTGACTACAAGGAACTATTTATCCGCATATATAGCTTTCTCTACTACTCCTTCCAGTGATCGGTATGCAGTGCATGTGTCCGTAGACATGACAGCTTGTCCATGGAAGTTCGACTACGGCGACCATCACGTTTCATCTCGCGATTCCCACGACGCCTCTCCAACCCACGGCACCACGCCACCCGACGTGCGCCTCACCCCTCTCGGCCACACTGCCCCTCTGCCTTTGTATGCATGAGATGTGGGCCACCTAAAATGCGGCGAGCATCAAGTTTCTACCACAGCCACCTGCGATTCCCACGGCGCCGCTTAAACCAATGAAACCACACGTCCCCCGACCTGTGGCTCACCCCTCTTGGCCCCACTGCCCCTCTGCCTTCGGGAGCATTACATGTGGACCAGTCACCTATCGGGTCCACATGTTATTTACTCAAAGGTATGTGTAGTAAGGCGCTGAAGCTTAGTCTCGACGGCCCCAGGGCTTGTGGTGCTCCCGCAGCACGAACTCGTGCCAAACTCGAGATTTGTTTCTTTACTATACATGCACGCAACAATTTAATGGACATTGTAATCTCAACATGTGATGGGGAGCTCTAAATTTGAATTTGAAACTTATAAAATGAAAAGATTCAAAACAAATAAACTGGGAGAGAGGGAGTATATCGTAGGATGTGTCCCATACAAAATAAGTCCCCTGGTTTGTCACCGCGAAGATGCGGTTAGAAAGGAGCACATCGTCTTCCTACTCGTACGGCAACAAATCGGCTGCAGACAGCATGGTCCGCATTTGACCGCCATGTGCAAGGTTCATGCTATCTTATTCAATCTCACCATGGTTCCATCGTACCAATTCATGCGGCGGCTCGTTGCATGGCTGATCCCAATGTTGGACAAAGGTTCTACGAGAACGGTCTCACCGTTGTAAATGTTGTGCAAATTGATGTTGGTACCCTCCCGTACATATGCAAGCAAATCTCCACTCGCACCTAGCCTAGCCTGTGAAACAGTGGGCAGGGGGAGAATTAGGAAATCGACATGGAAGTAGTCTTTAGAATGCATTTACTACGTGATCAAACTCATCTTACCTGCTCATCGGAGGAAATCCGTGTGCCCCTCAACGTCAGCATCTCAAGGGGCGTCAACTTGCAACTACGGCCACGCCGCGCTGGAGAGACCCCCAAGGAAACATCCTCGTGCGTTCCACGGAACATCAAGATGCATTTGTATGAGTAGTTTATCTTGTGAGAGAAAAGGATGAACGAGGGAAGGCCTCTAGAGATAGAGATGGACACTACTACTACCAATGTGCTGGCATGTGCGTTGCAATGGATCCAAACTAGTAGAATAATACTTGTTCATGTACTTGAAATATAAACACTCCAATTTTGATATACATGTGTCAGCAGACATGACAGCTTGTCCATGGAAGTTGAACCACGGTGACCATCACGTTTCTTGGTTCTACCACTGCCACACCCACACGCGATTCCCACGACGCCGCTCCAACCCATGGCACGGTGTCCCTCGACATGGACATGGATCCTCTGACGTGGCTATCACTGCCTTGCCCTGCCTTTCCTTAGCTGACAGGTGGGACCCACGCTTATGGGTCCCACATGTCAGTGACAGAATGGTAGGATTGTTCGCGTCAGGGGATCTTCATCCCCCCGAGAGGGAAATGTAACTCCTATGGCAGGCCTTGTGGTGCTCCCGCAGTACGAGCTCGTGCCAAAACTAGAATTTGTTTCTTACTACTACCAACTAGTACTAGTAAGGTACACGTGCATTGCACGCATGAGATTCTGGTGGTTTTTGCATTATGCTTCTACATTTGGAGTTTTCTGGATTCTAACATGTGGCAAAATCTGGTGGAATGTAAGGTTAGGCAAGTTTCATTAACTTAGGTGAGTGTTTGGTTCAAGCCACACCTTAGGCAAGCCACACTAAGGCCCCACATCACATACGCACAAAAAATGTGGCAAGATTCCCTTAGGCTTGCCAACTTGTGGCTCTCATTTTGAAGAACTAATAACTTTGCCTAAGCTTAGTTATGGCAAAGTTAATCATGAATTAAGCTCAACCATGGAGCCTTCTAGATTATACATGTGGCAGAATCTGGTGGATGATATCCAATGGCCAGTAGTGCTCGGATTTGCCACCTTTGTACCGTAGGATTGGCTTCATCCAATGACCAACTTTCCAAGTTTTTCACAGACTATATAGGGGGTATAGATATAGATGTGCTGGTCCGTTGCAATGGATCCAAAGTATATCTATTTAGTGGAGTGCACTCTAAACACATTATCTATTTATTTTTCTCTAACCTTTCATAGCCATGCAACCAAGCCACATAGGCTTCATGGGTGCCCCCCACATCATATTATTCATACTACATTGATTGAAAAAAAGATAAATCACCCAAAACAAGATCTTCCCATTTTTTGTTCCTACGATGTTGTGACGTGCACGTACCTACTAGTTGTATAGTGGTAGCACTAGTAATATAGTATTAGGAGTACAAACTTGGTATTAGTAGGAGTAGTACTAGTACGGAATGCTCCTACTCTATGAACGAGCCCCGTCTGACAGAAAATTCCTTGGCTTCCGTGCTACAGCTAGATCTTCCCCTTGTTTCTGTTTTCCAACCCGGCGATGGGCGGGGTGTCAGTTTGCTCAACGATGGTCCCACATGAAAGTGAAAATGCTAGGCAACACGCCTTCCCTAAGCTATGTGTCGTGCCGGACAGGCCGTGTTTTACTCCCGGTTCCCAGGTGTGTGGGGGTGCGACGCGAACGCGGCAGGCCTTTTCCTTTTACTAGCAATGTGTCCGTGCGCTGCGACGGATCCAAAGTAGTAGAATAGTAGTATTTGTTCACAAACTTGAAAGAAATCACTATTGTTTTGATATACTCCTAATATATTACTCCCTCCATACCTAAATATTTGTCTTTTTTGAGATTTCAAATGGACTATCACATACGGATTATATAGACATATTCTAGTGTTTCTAGCAAGATGCCCGCGCGTTGCATGAAGTTGATGGAAAAGGTAAGCACAACTTATAAATTGACGGATGGAGTACTAGTTAGAGTGATGCATATAATTAAGCAAAGGGATCGCACGTTTCGGTATTGACTGGAACAAGAATGCAACAGCACAATAAGAATTAAGGCCACGATGATGCAATCGCAGTGGTGGTTACAAAAGGCAAGAAGAAAGATGGATCCACGAACGTACTACCTCCTCCTCCTCAACTTAGTGCGCCGGGCCATCGACCGACGGCTAAGGAGCGGCGACTTTTGTGGCGAGGTCGAGGTGCTTCTCAGCAAAGGCATCCAAGGCTTCCAGCCGGTTGAGGAACGCCAATGTCATAGCGTCCTCACTGGCCTTGTAGATACCTATGTACACAATTTGCTCATACACGTGGATGTGTAGGTCGACGAATTCTTGCAGGGCGTGGCGCCTCGCGGTGAGCGCGACCTCCAGGTGGACATTCTTCGTGGCGTCGACGGGCAGTCGCAGGGCCACCAATGCTTGAAAGAGGTTCCGGCCATGGAGGCCGATTAGGGTGGCAGGCAATGAGGAGCCCGGGCGCGCGGGCTGGAGGAGTACGGAGATGTCGCCCGCGAGCTTCTTGAGGACGGTGAACTTGTTGCTGGTGGCAACGATCATCTGGTCCAACTGAGAGTCGTAGTTGGCGTCGATGGCGGCCATCCACCAGCCGGTCTCGAACACCGTCTGGAGACGATCCTCAGTGCCATGTCACAGGCCGGCGTCGTGGACCATCTGGCGCAGCCGCTGGCCGCTCACGCGCATCGCCGCCATGGGTCTGGAGTGAGCTCTTTTGTGCTTAGTGTAGGTGCTTAGGCAAATGCTTATGTGCGTACGATGTGGTAGATGCATTGGAATGGAGGGGCGCCTTTATATGAGGGCAATGAGGGCAAACTGCGTTGCATTCACATCATGCAGCCTCTTTCCTCGGACCTCCTCCCATTACTTCCCTCATGCATTAACTGAAGGAGGATGCATTGGCCGTTCAACATATTGGGAACCGCTACTCCCTCCCTCGTCTGCATGAAAGCCATGTCAGGAACTACGCCGCCCGCTATCAAATCGAATACTCCCTTTGTCTAGGTGAGTATTAAGTCATATTACGAAAACAAAATAGTAAACACATAGGTGTGGTGCATTAACTCTCACGTTGTTTCTTATTTTTTGACATAAATAGAGGAATCAACCAAGAAGAGATGTGGGGCTTGTATGCTTTTAATGACTTGAGACTATCAAACATGACATGAAGTGGTCAGTTCGTTGGACAAGAACAAATAAAACCCACGTCAGCACACACGCATCTTATAGCATCAGATCCAATGGCTATAAAAGATGAATGAGACCAAATTATATCTCATCTAGATAAGTTCTAGCAAAACTGTATTAATAATACTTAGTACTCCTACGCCATGTATCATATATTAGTATCATGTAGTACTTTATTTATTGCCATGTATGACACATAGTTCACGAGCGCTTTCTATATGTACCACCTTTTTTTTAATTTCAAGTTTTGCTCCATGGCGCAATCCATCGATACTACTACTGTACAAAAGTGGTGTATATACATTTTTTAAAAGGCTAGAGGGCGGGGCAGTCTAGCTCGGTCGGTTTCACGAGAGGCGAGGGCCATTGTGATTTGACGGCTCATTACTGTTGTCAAATCGAATAGTACTGCACCGCACGGTGCAGGCCTGGCGCCTCCATTAAACCCCTCCGTTAAACCCGCATACAAACTGAGAATCCTACTACGGCCACACGTCCGTTCATGAGCGGACCGGAATTAAACGCAACACCGGCCGAGCTCCTCCTGTCCGCCCTCAGTTTAAACGAGGCCAGACGCCGGCCAAGCTCCTACCGTCCGCCCTCTATTTACACGAGGCCAGACAGACAGCGAGTAAGAATCGCACCCCTCCGCCACTCCCCCATCTCCTCCTTCACCATTTTCTCCACTATTCCGATGGCTTCTGATGAGCCGTTCTCCGGCATATTACCCGGCTGGGTGGCCTGCCGAGCCCTCCGGATACAGGCGAGGACGCTCGGTGCTTCACCAACCTTGCTTGGCCCGACGGAGCCAGTTGCCGCCCCAAGCAAGCACGTGGTTCAGCAACTCGCCGCTCTAGTTCAGCTTGATGAGGAGTGGCGAGTTGCTCCATGCTGGCACGGCGGCGAGCACGCCTGTACGGGCGTCGTCGCTGTTGTATCGTACCGTGCCACTAGTGTCTGCGGTGGCCTCGCCTCCCGTGTCTGTGGGCGCGCGTCCCGTGCCTGCGGCAGCGCCATGCAGGTAGAGACAGAAGCCGGGTGCATGGAGAGCGACGAGTCGGTGGCCAGCTTCTCCATGTCCACCGCCATCATCGAGGAGAAGTAGAACACAGGAGGCCGCCGCCACTTGGGACCCATGAAGGCCACCGCCGAGGCGACGACCGCGGATTCAGGTGGTTTCTTTGTTGCTTCGTCTCTTCATAGGACCTTCGTCGACCCCGCAAGTGTCTGACGGACATGAGGAAGACAAAGGGATCCGCGGGTGGCCATTTAGAACTAAAATATGTCTCGATACATCCATTTCTAGGACAAGTATTTCCAGACGGAGGGAGTATTAATTATACAAGAGAGCCGGATTGGCACCTCTTAGTTCATGTAAATGTAATGAAATCCATCATGTTTATATGAAGATCCGGCTTTTTTATATGAAATCCTTCATGCTTATATGAAATCAGTCCGTGTTTGCACGAATTTCATCTGGTTGGTTAGAGTTGTAAAAATGTATGCTGCTGGCGTTTGATGTCGTCCTCCGTGGAAGGAAGCGGGAGGAAATTTGCCGGCTACCGTTGGAGATGCTCTTTATGTTGGAAATAATAGAGTGACATCCAATCCATTTGAGTTAATTGCCTGTATCATTTTCCCTCTATAAAAAGTTAATTGCATGTGCAGTGTACACGTGACTTGCAGGGTGGCTACAGCTTCGTATAGAAAGTTAAAAAGAAACAAGTCCATCCTTAATCTTGTAATCTAAGTACTCTGTGGGTTCCACTGTCAGTACAGTAGTGAAAAAGTAGAGTAATATATAATATAAAAATCTAAAGTTAAAAGACAGAATTCGAACTCATGTCATCGTGTTGCGAGCATCCGATGCTAACCAGCCCAGCACATTTTTGTTGTAGACCATGTTGGAGATATATCTCCACGCCTACTCTTATATATACTCCATTCGTTCCTAAATATTTTTCTTTTTTAGATTTCAAATGGACTACCACATACGAATGTGTATGTAGACATATTTTAGAGTGTAGATTCACTCATTTTGCTACGTATCTCTTTTCAGGAAGGGGTCAGATTTGTCCTTGATTTATTTATGAGGTATCCAGATGGCACTGCACCGCCAAGAAAAGAGGGTAACATCAAAATTATGGACTACTTTTTTGAGTATGTTGGTAAGGTCCGGTCATAGTCACTTGTTGACATCTCTAAAAAGTCAAATACTCCCTCCGTCCAGAAATACTTGTCATCAAAATGGATAAAAGGAAATGTATCTAGACGTATTTTAGTTTTAGATACATCTCTTTTTATCCATTTTTTATGATAAGTATTTTTGTATGGAGGGAGTAGAAAACAGAGTTGGTGATGATGGTGTGCGTTCCATCCTGCAATATAAGCCGTCGAATTTATATCTAACGGATAGGAAAGAAACTATGGCAATTTTGCAAAAATATACCCACACGTCTCTCCATGTTCGCAAATATGGCCTTCCCTTGTCCAACCTTTTCTCTCACAAGATAAACTACTCATACAAATGCGTCTTGATGTTCCGTGCAACGCACGGGCAGCTAGCTAATTTCTTTTAAAATAGTTGCTGCGATAATTGGGTTGAAGTGATATATTTTATGTCTGCCCCGAATGATTTCAGATTCACTAGTAGTTACAAAGAAAAGGTTGCCTTGTTAATTAACAGAAAATAGGGTGAAAACTATCACATGAGGCCGTAAAAACAAGGCACACTGGGTTTAGCATCATTGTCACTACAGCTGGGTGCTCGTGAGAAGTCTACATATCGAGGGGGCAACCGAGCGAGGCACCGAGACACAATGTTTGAGAGAGAAACCAATTGACAGATTATGATCAGATTGAGTTGTCACCCTTCTGCTGTCATTGTTGGGGGGGAGGGAGGGAGAGAAAGACGTATCGATAGTGTGCGCGGTAGGCACAGAGGCACAACTAGCGCGCGCGCGCGTGTGTGTGTGTGTGTGTGTGTGTGTTTGGAAGAGGAGTAGATATATTATTATCAAGATCGATGTGCCACCCTGCTCCTTCAGTGCCAGGTAGTGTGTGTGTGTGTATGTTTGAGGGAGAATCTAGTTGATAGATTAGTATCAAGATCAAGGTGTCACCCTACTCCTTCGGTGCCGGGTAGTGTGTGTGTGTGTATGTTTGAGAGAGAAGCCAGTCGATAGATTAGTATCAAGATCGAGGTGTCACCCTACTCCTTTGGTGTTGGGAAGTGTGGGTGTTTGTGGGGGGGGGAGTGACACTCACATATCTCTACTCTTATAAAAAACCAGAGTTGGTGATGATGGTGTTCCTGCCATCCTGCAATATAGGCCATCCGATTTATATCTGAAGGACAGGAAGGAAAATATGGCAATTTTGCAAAAAGATACCCACACCCCTCTCCGCATTTGCAAATAAGGCATTCCCTCGTTCATTCTTTTCTCCCACAAGATAAACTTCTCATACAAATGCATCTTGATGTTCCGTGCAACGCATGGGCATCTTGCTAGTAGGGAGACGGAGTTTGTGTGACACATATCTAGCTATATTAAGGGATAGGTTGATAGCATATGTGTGAGAGACATTATTATACTTTGAGACATTAGTGGCTGTGGGTGGGCGGAATTAAAGGGGTGGGCGTGTTAGACATAGAGAGCGTGTGTGTTTCTGTGTGAGAGACTTGTAGGACGGGGTAGAAAGACGAATTTAACCCTGACGGAGGGAGAGAAATACACGAAGTGTGCGCGTGTGATTCCAATGCCCACAAAGAAATGAGATATGTATGCATCTGAGAGAGATTGCACAATTCATTCACGTATCACTATCTAGCGATCGTGGACGTGGATCGCTTGAACATAAGTCAATATCTACTTCGTATCGTGGCCAAAGGTACAATATTGATTCAACGCTATAAAGATTGGACACTCACATACCACATTTTTTTTCTATTTAAATAAACCTTTTCAGTTGTGGATGCCAAAGTTACAATGATGTTTCTTCAAACAACCAATGTAGCTATCATGTACATGCACCATTGTTACTCTTGCATTCAAATTCATTAGTCTTGGATGATTTAAGTTTCTATTTTGAAGTAATATATGGAAGATTCATATATGAATTCAACGGGTACGCAATTTATGAAATGGAGGCTATGTAATCATATGAGGTAACACTTTTAAGTAGCTGGCTACAATATCCTTCTCTTTTTGTGCACCTCTACACTAACACGTCAATGCATTATGTTTAAAGTAAATAACCAATGGCACTAAATTATCTATTTACATGAGAAATACATAAGCTGAGCGTTTGATCCCTTTTTTGTGAACGCGCCACTACACCCGTATGATTGGCCGCGCCCGTGTGAACGTCCAAGTTATCGGCGCATCATCCTGAGTTATTGTCTTTTTTATGGGGTGGACTTCACACCAGTTATTAACTCCTGACATGTGCCCCGTGTATACAGTCTAGCATGACCTTCCCGCTAGCACGGTCCAAAATTAGTTGAAACTGGATACGAACAATCCCGCGGGCGGCAAAATCTCCCGCCTCCTTCTAAAATTTCCGCCACCTTAGTCTTTAGCATGTGAAATCCCCCTTTTGTCCTTGGTGCACAGAGACCAACAGTTACAATACCGCCCTCATCTACATGATAGGTCGGGGTTTCTTTGGTAACTTCCGGTTCCCCCCACTACACGACACCCCCATTTCCTCTCCCGCTCCCGCAAAAACGACTAACTACACAGCACCAGAGCATCTTACATCACGCCATACGTACTTCATCGCCCTTTCTCCCCTCCCCTCTCGAAACCCTAGACTGCTCATCTACCGGCGTACCATAGCCCATTCACTACCAGCGGCGTCCACCTCATCGGATCTGCTTCTGCGGTCGCATCTAACCCTCCCACCTCCCCTAGAAACAAGTAGACTGCTCATCCACCACTGTACCACAGCCCATTCAGTGCCGACCTTGTCCACGTCACCGGATCTGCTTCGCATGTACTCTTGTCAACCGCCGTGCATCTGCAGTGGCTCATTTGTACTCCCCACCGGAGATGGTTCGTCCACACCCCCCGGAGCCGCCCCACCGACGCCCCCGTTGATGGCCTCTGATCCTCTTCGCCGACACCTTCCTCAACCCTACCGGAGCCGCTTCGCCGACACCTTCCTCAACCCTACCGGAGCCGCTTCGCTGACACCATCGTCAACCTACCGGAGTAGGTTCGCCTATACCATTCTCAACCCTACCACGGCCGCTTTGCCAACTCACAAGTACACGGCCTCAGATCTGCTTCCTCGCACCCTCATCCAACCTACCGGAGCAGCTTCTGACGCCCCGTCCATGGCCGCAGATCCGCATCGTCGACACCACCCTTAACCCAACCACCGGAGCAGCTTCTAACGTCCCGTCCACGGCCGCAAATCC
>NC_041387.1:566192342-566322198 GCF_002162155.2 Triticum dicoccoides | reverse complement strand
GGAGCAGCTTCTGACGCCCCGTCCATGGCCGTAGATCCTCGTCATCGACACCATCTTTAACCCAACCACCGGAGCAGCTTCACCTACGCCCTCATCCACGGCCACAGATCCTCTTCACCCACACCGTAGTCCACCCTACCAGAGCCGCTCCACAAACACCCTACTCGACGGTTCTAGATCTCCTTACCGGACCCCGACAGCCAGCGCAGCACCATCACCCTCGACTTTTCTAGCCTGATTCCCACCGTCTAGAGAGATGCCAAGCACCTGCCACGGCCTAGGTACTTGTCACCTTCAAACCCGTCCAGCATCACCTGCCCGATGTACTTCAAATATACAAATCGGTCGCTGTTACCTATTATGCAGCTGGCAAAAAGTACAAGGACGATGTTTCTTATGGATCTAATAGCTTGGCCAACCAAGATCCTGGACTGAGGCATTGCTATAATCTTGTAAGCGCATCTCTCTCTCTTGTTTTGTTCTGTGCCTGCCAGCGTGCTTTGCTAGGATTTTCGACCAGTAATCCCTTTGTGCAGACAATGATTTCTACTACTGGCTGCTAAATTAGATATGTAGATGTCATACATGATACTACCTCGTACCTCCGTTCCTAAATATAAGTCTTTCTAGAGATTCCACTATAGGCTACATACGGAGCAAAATGATTGAATCTACACTCAAAAATGCATCTATATACATCTGTATGTGGTCCATACTAGAATCTCTACAAAGACATATATTTAGGAACAGGGGCAATACATTACACAAAATCATAGGTGGCATGTAGGAATTCCAGTGCACTACATTAGGCTCCCTTAGAGTGCCTGCTAGTCCAGCATACAGAGTCATGGCTAGTTTATGGTACGCACACAATCGTTAATTGGTGGTTTAAATATGCGCAAGGGATATGCAATGTAGTATCATGTAGAGATGTCTGAAATTAGCTGTGTCAACTTGCAGATAGGGTTACACAATGAAAAAGTACAAGATGTATGTAGCAATTTCATGGAACATCGCAAAAAAAGGAGAGGCAGCGGTGAGCCTATACAGTGTGCTATGGTACATCACTCCTCCATTGCAATCATCGTGACATGTTATTTGTATGCCAGTTCTATTAGCCAAGTTTCTTAGGGACAATTATTACGAGTTATCCTAAGAAAATAAGCACATGTGAATATAAGCTCCATGTAATAAGCCAACCAGTTCTTTTCATTGCATTTTCAGCTTATCTTTGGTATGATCAGTTGAAAGTCTAAATTGCAATATATATTTTTCATTTTGCTGCCCATATGGAAATTAATTTGACTTGCAAACATCACAAATTGAACCTAGTGCAGTAATTAATATGATAGGAAAACAGACCATCACTATTTGCTCAAAATGCAAATACAAAGATACCATCTACTTTGCACAATCTACTTTGGTCAATGTTTTCCATAGAGATCCCATTGCCTAATTTAAACGAAGAATGTGTGGCCCACATTTAAATGAAGAACAATTATTTATTGAAATTTGATGGTCCAATTGGCTGGTTATTATCATATAGCAGCACCACCTGAAAGTATCATATACCAGCAGCAGGTCATAGCAACTCATCATAGAGCAGCAGCAGTCTGCAATTCATCATATACCAGCAGCAGCTCATAGCAATTCATCATATAGCAGCAGCAGGAGCAGCTCATAGAAATTCATCATATAGCAGCAGCAGGAGCAGCTCATAGCAATTCATCATGTAGCAGCAGTAGGAGCAGCTCATAGTAATTCATCATATAGCAGCACCAGGAGCAGCTTGTAGCAACTCATCATATAGCAGCAGCAGTAGCTCATAGCAATTCATCATATAGCAGCAGCAGCAGCTCATAGCAACTCATCATACAGCAGCAGCAGCTCATAGCAATTCATCATATAGCAGCAGCAGGAGTAGCTCATTCCAATGCATCATATAGCAGCAGCAGAAGCAGCTCATAGCAATTCATCGTATAGTGGATCAGAATGAAAATTTGGCAAAAAATCAGAGGAGATCCTCACCTTGTTGGATGAGCATGAGCTCATCCTTCAACAGCACCTCAAGGCCATGGCCTGGGAGGAGGGGAGGGGGAATAAGGTGCCTTCTGCTACAGTGTGGCATCAGCCGTAGTTGTGTAGCGCCCGCCGGAGTAGTGCATTGGACAAACCACAGTGGGTTGGGTAATGAATGCTTGTGTGTTTGTTTTTACTTGAGGGTCAGTTGTGACACGGGCGTCAGCAGTTGCATTTTGAGTGTAATATAGGCAGACAACAGAGTCATTTCACTATTCCCCTTCCCTTCAATTTTTAGTGAGGTTCTACACGAAACACCCCCCTCCAAAGCGAAATTAGTTAAGCCCAAGCTCATAACTCAAAAATGACTTCTTTACATCTTTTATGGCTTATTTTGACAATATGCCCTGAAAAGGCGGAATCGAACTGGCCCTTAACCTGCTATTCAATCGTGCGTGTAATGATGAATCACTCCTGCCTGCTATCTATACATTTAGGCATCATCATACATGGCATAACCTAATACATGTGCATTCCATTGTAGAATCTGGAATATGCAATGTTTATGTTAGTTCATACGTTGCACATGATGTTTAAATGCCCCTTAAATCTGGTCAGTCAAGTGATGGTCTTTAAGCCTCCTTCTTTGCTTCTTTTCTTGATATGTAAGATCTGCTCACACATCTGTTCAATTGCTTGTTTGCATTTGCCAGCCATACTAGGACTGTTTGCTTCGATTACTTGTTGTTTTTGACCTAACACTCTAACAGAGATTTTCAACTATTTAAACACTAAGGGCTGCTATAGTGGGGCCTTGTCTAACTCATAGGTGACATAAAGGTTTGGCTATACACTACAGTTGGCTCTCCAAGAGTACCTGGAGATCCAGTTCGAAGGTATGCCTAGTTTTTACATAGTGCAGACATAGTAAATGCTCATTTCATTGTGTGCAAGTGCAAGAGATGCGACATGTTTCATTATGTGGTGTTGTTTTGTTATAATCTCATCCTTTTGTGTTCACAGACTGGAAAGTATGCATATTTTTCTTCCAAGGAGACGAGTAACTAGTTTGTGTCACCTTGCAGAGGGGGTGCAATGAAGATAATATTGAGGATTTCCAGGTACAAGATGTTAGGAAGGAGCCTTGCAAGAGAAGTAGGAGCTGCGCTGAGCCACTTCAACCTGCTAAGGTAAGTCACTGTATGCAACTCAACAGTTCAATTCCTTGTTTGTTTCAGGCATAGTTAATTTTCTCTTTTCAATTGTTTTATTTGTCCTCAGTTAATGAGATGCCCAAATAATCATGCCTGATGTTCGATACTTATATCACTATTAGTTGACATAATTAAAGGCCTTACCATTTAATTACTCTGTCGAAGTGTGCCTGAAGCTTTGAAGTCTATTAACCAACTATTATTGCATGAGGCTCACAATCTAGTTTATACTATGCTAATGATTGCATAGTTTTTCCTGCAGTAATGTGTTTGTATTAAACCCTCTGCTGTTCATTATGCTCCCTAAGACTTTAATTGAGGTATAGAATGGCCAACTGCTTGCTTACTTATATGCAACGTGCTGTCTAAATTTGTAACTTGTCTGTGTTTTCGATTGGGCCCCAACATTTTGATCCACTTGTGAGGTAAGAGGGATTTCTGTATGCAGGCTGCACAGACTATCTTTTTTATAATTTTTAAAATATCACCTGCTTATGCTTCATGACGTGTAACATTTTTTTTGTGAAAGTGACATGTAACATTATTGTTAGTCCTGTTTTGCCATGTAGTATAAAATAATGTCTTGTTTGCTTCACTGTTGTAACTATATTTTTGCCCTAGTTATGTGTACTTACAGAAACATTTCAGGATGAAGTGACATCAACACAAAAATCTGCGAGCAGTGCGGCATGGCCATTACCGAATGATTTTGGATTGGAATTGGAATGTGCTCATGTTCTCGAGCATTAACTAGAGGTGGCAAGACAACGTGTACATGATTGTCAATGTATAATCAACATGTTGAGACTGGACATGCAGGTATTAGATGCAGGAGTCAAAAAAATGAAACAAGACACTGAGGTAACCATGAAGGAATTAGAGATTTTGCAAACTGAAATTTGTGCTATCTGAATCTGGCCAATCCTATTTTCTGAAGAGATTATAGTTCAAATGGAGTTAAGTTGATGCACGTCCATGATGTATGAGCTGTATTTGCCCAGTGTATGTAATTTGTAGTTTGTGTATGCTTTATTATCACCTGTGCCAAACCATAATACCCAGTGGGTATAATCGGCTGTAATTTCTTTATTGTATAGTGTAGGATTATTCTACCTTTCTATGCCTTGATCTCTTTGTTGTATAGTGTATGCTTTTTAGAGGTGATAGTATTGAGTAGGATAATTCTTTGAATATGCTATATCATACAAACGGGGGCCAACTCGCCCGACCATGGCCCTTCACGGGCCGTCGGATCCATGGGCCTTCTACGGGCCGTCGGATCCATGGGCCTTCTACGGGCCGTCTGATCCATGGGCCTTCTACGGGCCGTCGGATCCATGGGCCTTCTACGGGCCGTAGGATCCACGGGCCTTCTATGTCTCATAGGATCCATGGGCCGCCGACTAGTTTATGGGACTTGTACGGGCCGTTAATGGGCCGTAGACGGGCCTTTAATGGAAATCGTACATTTTATGGGCTGGCCATAACGGGCCGTTAATAGGCCGTATTTGGTGATGCTATGAAAATGGCCCAACAGACTAACGGTGCACAAACGGGCCGACTATAACGACGGGCTGAATTTGGCCCACAAGCAGAAAATGACAATAACGGGCCATAAGTAACTGAATGCTGCAAATGAGCCCAAGAATAAATGGGCCCTCCGAAGGCCGAAAGTTAACTTGGGCTGGAAACGACCCAACGAAATAACGACCCATTAATGGGTATAAAGTGTTACACTGTTCATTACGGGCCAGTTTCACCGCGGGTCGTTAATGGGTGTAAAGTAATACACTATTCATTACGGGCCTGTTTCAGCACGGGCCGCTAAGGGCCAAGAGTTACAAAGTGCCTCATATGGGCCGAAAGACGTCATGGACTATATATGGGCCAGAAGTGAAAACGGGCTGGAATCATATTGGATGGCCCAGATGACTCTACTGGGCCTAATTCGCATAGGGCATAATGGGCCTTGGGTTAGCGGGCTGTAAATGGGCTATATGCTAACATGCCGTTAACAGGCTTTCCATGGGCCGGCCCGCCAGCTTTTGACCAAGTCAAACGGGCCGGCCTTTTCACAGGAATGGGCCAGTGTTGGGCCGTGCCACGTGTCGATGTATCATAGGCGCCTTTTGTCCAGTGAGTGGATGACATCTGTCCCAATGATGAGCCGACACGTGTTTCCTCTAGCCAATGATGATTTTACACGTGGAAAATCCCCATTGGTCGGGGCTGTTAACGGGTTATCGGATCCAAAACCCGACCCGATAGCTTAACAGCGTTTCGTTACGGTGGATGCCACGTGTCGGTCACCCTTGATTAAAGCACTTCTGTGACACGCGATTTATCGTCATGGAAGTGGACACTTCCGTGATGATAATTTTGGTAATGTCATGGAACACTACTACGACAGCACAGGTATGACTATCTTGATTCTGTCATAAAATCTTCATGGATGTACATGCATGACAGAAAATGCGACCTACTGTGACAAACACGTATCATCACGGAAGTGTATTTTTTGTAGTGAGTGATATGTCCATGGCTCAGGCTCATGTATTGCGTGAAAGTTGAGAAAGTTTGAGATTACTGAAGTATGAAACAATTGCTTGGCTTGTCATCGGGGTTGTGCATGATTAAATACTTTGTGTGATGAAGATAGAGCAACAGTCAGACTATATGATTTTGTATGGATAACTTTCTTTGGCCATGTTATTTTGAGAAGACATGATTACCTTGATTAGTATGCTTAAAGTATTACTAATTCTTATGTCAATATGAACTTTTATTTTGAATCATTTGGATCTGAACATTCATGCCATAATAAAGAAAATTACATTGAGAAATATGCTAGGTAGCATTCCACATCAAAAATTCTGTTTTTATCATTTACCTACTCGAGGATAAGTAGGAATTAAGCTTGGGGATGCTGGATACGTGTCCAATGTATCTATAATTTTTTATTGTTCTATGCTATTATATTAACCGTTTTGGATGTTTATGGGCTTTACTTTACACATTTATATCATTTTTGGGACTAACCTACTAACCAGAGGCCCAGCCCGTATTGCTGCTTTTTTTGCCTATTTCAGTGTTTCGAAGAAAAGGAATATCAAACGGAGTCTGTCGTGGATTTGTCACAGCAGATGTCCTTGTGAAAGGACTTAGTCATGGAGCCATCGCTATGGGTTAACTTGAAGGGGTTAAAGCGGACACAAAGACACAAGGGTTTATACTAGTTCGGCCCCTTCGGTGAAGGTAAAAGCCTACGTCTAGTTGTGATGGAATTGATGTGGTTTCGATGGCTAGGGAGCAAACAAGCTTCGCCTAGGCTCGAGTTGTTGTTGTCTGTCCCTGAACCACCGCCGGGTCGTCCCCTTATATACACGGGTGACGCCTGTCGGTCCACAGAGTCCCACACCGGTTCATACTCGTATCCTGGTTGGTCTCTCTCTATTCCTAACTTACAATGCAAGTTTACATATCAAGCCGGTTTACGGCTACAGGTTCTAAACCGACTACAGGCCTTGGGCCTTCATCTGCTTAATCACCTTTATACTACTAATGAAGTTAACCCGGCCCAGGTAGGCCGGTTCACACCTAGTAGTAATATCCCCAACATTAGGCCCCAGATTGATTTGAACTGGTTCATGTCAATCCTTCACAAAAATCTTTGTCTTCAACATCTTTTGGTAATTGGTAAACCGCCATGTCATCATCATCTCTGATTGCTGTAAACCGGCATCACGTCATCATGAAGTTAACATTTATGATGCCTTCTTTTATTAATAGATCTGCGATACCCAAGGCAGCAGCTCCACTTCTGAATCTTGTGGCTCTTGGATTCGCGCGCGTGACATACGTCCCCTGCCTTATAAATAGGACCGAAGGGTCATTTCCTTTTCTCCCCTTCGTCTCTTTCTCTTCGTCTTCCTCGCGTCGCCAGCCTCGGAGCTCCGCCGCCGCCATTGACCTCTGCATCGTCTTGGGCCGCTGCATCAACCTGAACGCACCAGAGCACCGCGGTAGCCTTCCAAGTCTTCCTCGACTTTGGTAAGCCTTCTGTTCTTCTTAACATAGATCAATTCTAGGGTTTCGTGTTCTTGCCGTGTTCAGCACTTGTTCATACTCGTACCCAGACTCCTGGATAGATCTGTGAAACCCTGCTCTGATTAGCAGTAGCCTTTTAGCATCCACCTGTAGTTTCATGCTCAAGTCCATAGATCTCATCTACATACCTGCCCATTGATTCACTTCCGTTCTGTTTTAACCTTTTGAATATTTTCTTTTTTCTGAACTTGCTTTAGATCCATTGCTGCCATAAGACCTTGTGAAACCTGTTTCTGCATACTTAGCCATCCGCCACCTCAATTGTTTTCAATGTTTAGATCAGGCGGTTTAACTTAATATAGAAAAAGTTAATAAACCGGTATATACCATTTGTCCCCTTGTTGAACCGCCAGAACTCTGTAGCCATATGATGCCACTGCATAAAAATCCGGTTTGAATGTACTGCCTCCAGTTTAACATTGTTCATACCAGCGCATTCTTGAACGGAATCACTTATTTCTTGTAGATCTCATCATGGCCAAACAAGTATATGAGTGCAACTGGGTTCCTTCTCGCGTCATAGAAACTCAGCTGGATGATTTAGTTTCGATCGGCGCTTTAGACAGCAAAGAGACTATCCACTGGAGGGTTCCTGGTGATGAATGTCCTCCCACACCTCAAGAGGGAGAGGTTGTGATCTTTGCGGATCACTTAGCCCGGGGCTTCACACCGCCCAGCTCTAAATTTTACCGGGATGTGTTAGCCAATTTTCAACTCCGCCCGCAAGATACTGGCCCCAATTCTGTTACCAACTTATGTCACTTCCAAGTGCTCTGTGAGGTATACCTTCAAGAGAAACCCATAGTTGAATTGTTCAGAGACTGCTTCCACTTAAACCGCCGCGTAGAATTCACTGACGGTCCCAATACCGAATTGGGCGGTGTGGCAATTCAGAAAAGGAAAGAAATCACTTATCCCCATGCCAGACTACACAGTCACCCCAAGGAGTGGAATGCAACATGGTTTTACTGCAAAGATACTTCCCCTGATGATGAAAATCCTTTGCCTGGCTTTCGTCCGGAGCGGCTCATTAATACACACCCCTTCCCACAAAGGTTAAGTGCCAAGGAAAGGAGTAAATATGCCGCGCAATTATACAAGATCCGAGCCTTCATGGCCAACGGTTTAATAGGAGTAGATCTCGCACGTTGTTGGATATCATGGAGCATACTGCCTCTCAGCCGGCGCTCCGGTTTAATGTGCGAGTATACTGCTAGCGTTGATGACCCACTCCGACACACCAACATCCAGCTCTCCGATGATGAAGTCACAGAGGCTGTGAAGAAAATGTTGAACGAACCGGAACACCTCTGTGCTCAAACCGGCCTACCCCCTTTCTGTGCTACCAACAAACCGCCAGCTGTAAGTTTCTGATTGCATTTTTTACTGAACATGTTATTGCTATCTCTGTCTAACATCAATTGCTGCTTAACCAGGGTGATAATCCGTTTTGGAGCAAGAAGCTTCCACAAGACAAACCGGAGAAAACAGAACGGTCAACCCGGCTCAAGACCAAGGTTGTCAAGAAGCCTGCTAAAAAGAGGAAAACCACTGCTTCATCTGATCCGGCTGTTGATGATGATGTGGGTAACTCGGACCTTGAGGTAGAACTTGATTCACTAGGCTTACTTTTTACACGCCTTATTGATGATGATACTTGTCAGGACGACGCTGAAGCCAGTAATGCTGATGTCGCTGAGGTAATTATTCTCTCTTCCGATTCAGATCCTTTGCCTTTGCCAAAATTTCGCCAAGCAAACCGGAAAGTTAAATTTTCTCATCCTCTCGCTTACTTGCATCCCAAATTACTTATGAAGACTCAGCAACATGAAGCTCGCCGCACAACCCGGCACAGCGGCCAGGTAGTTAACTCCACTGGTTTACCAAACAGTCCGGTTCGAAAACGCCGCTCCGAGGTCTCCGACCTTTTTATTAATTTATGTCCTAAAGCGGGTTTCATCCGTTAACCTCTTAATCCATCCGACTCCGATTATCAGGTTACTTCCCATTCTTCCTCTGGTGAATCGTCGGCCACTCAGCTGCCACCACTGAAAACGGTTCTTGGGTAAGCTAGATTGAATATATGCTTCTGGTATACCACATTATAACTTACGCTATTCCTTGACTCTTTGTCTCTCTTTCAGGGCTAAACCTAAACCAAGCAAGAAAGCCCGCCTGAATAAAGCGGCCGAGGAAGATGTCGCCCCTGAACAGGATAAAACAGCAGATCTTGAAACGTTCGTTTATGAGGATATTCCCAATGATTCTCCCTTGCAAGATGATACTATTCCTGAGAAAAGGCCTATCAATACCTCAGTCCCTGTTGACCAGCCTGCCAGCTCCGTCCAGATTGATGGATCCCGCAGTCTTTCAAAGCCTGCCGATAAACCGACCGCGCCAACAGAAACCGGCTAGTCCAAGGATGATGACGTTGTAATTACCGGTGTAGGTCGCTTTGAACCAGAGAATCGTGTCGCTTTGGCCAAGCATACTGTGAAAGAAGATTTTTCTGCCATGAACAAAGGCAAATGGGATGTTGATCTAGAAACATATGCTGCTCTGAGTGCCCGAGATCTTCATTCTGGTTACTTGACAGCAAAGGCAATGATAAAAACCGTTTGCAAAAACATGCTTTACTGAGCTGATCAGATGTTGTTACCACGGTCGGACAGGACCAAGCCCCCAATAGGAGTGACAATGGTTCAAGTCAGCCAGGTCCCCAAATGAAACCGTGGCATTTATGCCGATCAAAAGGCGTGGCAATGGTTCGGGTTCGACCAAGCCCCCAAGTGATTTTGTGGCCTTAGGCCGATCAAGAGGCGTGACTGGTTCAGACTTGACCATGTCCCCAAGTGATCTGGTGGCTTTCGCCTATCAAAAGGTGTCGCATTGGTTCGGACACGACCAAGGCCCCAAGTGATATCACAAAGCTTTTTCGAAAAGCAAATTTCAAGGGGTAAACCGGAGGCCGCTTTAAAACAGAACCACTCCATGTAACCACACATGATATGAAAGGACAGAGACCCCGCTTTAGCTGAGGCTCCGGTTTTATTATATCAATGATAATATATACACTGCCATAATATGTACATAGATAGAGCCGATGGCTCAAGTGTAGTAAGGCCGAAGATGAGCTATATTCCACGGCCTGTTGGTCTCCTCCTCTGATGTGCGTGAGTCTTTATGCTCTCGAATATCAATCAGATAGTACGACCCGTTGTGCAGATTCTTGCTGACCACGAAAGGTCCTTCCCAAGGTGGGGATAACTTGTGCATATCCGTCTGATCTTGGATGAGCCGAAGCACCAAATCTCCTTCTTGAAAAGTTCTGGTTCTGACCCGGCGACTGTGATAGCGACGAAGATCTTGTTGATAAATCACCGAGCGGGCAGCCGCTATGTCACGCTCCTCATCTAATAGGTCCAAAGCGTCTTGCCGTGTTGTCTCATTGTCTGCTTCAACATAAGCCGCCACACGAGGCGAATCGTGCCGGATATCACTAGGGAGAACCGCCTCTGCTCCGTAGACCATAAAAAACGGTGTGTATCCTGTAGATCGGTTGGGCGTAGTGTTGATACTCCATAGCACAGATGGTAGCTCTTCAACCCAACATCCCGGTGTTCTTTGTAATGGAACCATAAGCCGGGGTTTGATGCCTCGCAAGATCTCTTGATTAGCTCGTTCTGCCTGCCCATTGGACCGGGGGTGAGCCACTGATGATACGTCAAGTCTGATGTGCTCACGTTCACAGAAGTCCTTCATAGCACCCTTGGATAAATTGGTACCATTGTCAGTAATGATACTGTGTGGAAAGCCAAACCGGAAAATCACCTTTTTAATGAACTGCACCGATGTAGCTGCATCACACTTGCTGACAGGCTCCGCTTCAACCCACTTGGTAAACTTGTCAATTGCCACCAAAAGGTGGGTTTTCTTATCCTTGGATCTTTTAAAAGGTTAGACCATATCCAGCCCCCATGTTGCAAACGGCCAAGTAATTGGAATCATCCTCAATTCTTGAGCCGGCACATGAGCACGCCTTGAAAATTTCTGACAGCCATCACACCGTTTAACCAAGTCCTCCGCATCAGCATCAGCTGTCAACCAGTAAAACCCGTGACGAAACGCCTTAGCCACCAGAGACTTTGAACCGGCATGGTGACCACAATCCCCTTCATGGATTTCGCGTAAAATTTCACAACCTTCCTCAGGAGAGACGCAACATTGAAACGCCCCTGATACACTGCAATGATGCAATTCGCCATTGATAACTGTCATAGATTTGGATCGCCGGACTATCTGCCTGGCTAGAGTCTCATCCTCTAGCAACTCTCCCCGGTTCATGTACGCAAGATAGGGAACTGTCCAATCCGGTATAACATGCAGGGCTGCCACCAATTGAGCCTCCGGATCAGGAATAGCCAAATCCGCTTCACCTAGGAGCTTGACTGACGGATTGTGCAACACATCAAGAAAGACATTAGGCGGGACCGGTTTACGCTGAGAGCCCAACCGGCTTAAAGCGTCCACCGCTTCATTTTTTGATGATCCACGTGATCCACCTGATAACCCTTGAAGTGACCTGCAACAATATCCACCTCACGACAATATGCAGCCATGAGTGGGTCTTTAGAATCCCAAGTGCCAGACACCTGTTGAGCTACGAGGTCCGAGTCACCGAAGCACTTAACCCGACTTAGATTCATCTCTTTAGCCATCCGGAGACCATGGAGCAAGGCTTCATACGCAGCTGCATTATTAGTACAAGGGAACATTAAGCGGAGAACATAACAAAACTAATCACCTCGTGGGGTAGTTAACACGACTCCAGCCCCCGAGCCTTCCAATTGTCTGGATCCGTCAAAATGGATAGTCCAATATGTGTGATCCGGTTTCTTCTCTAGGGCTTGCAACTCAGTCCAATCATTGATGAAATCCATAAGTGCTTGAGACTTCACCGCCATCCGGGGTACGTACTTCAATCCGTGCGGCCCAAGTTCTATAGCCCACTTGGCAATCCGGTCGGTCGCCTCCCGGTTCTGTATGATATCGCCCAAGGGAGCTGAACTGATCACTGTGATAGGGTGCCCTTGGAAATACTGCTTCAACTTCCGGCTTGCCATGAAAACTCCATATACCAGCTTCTGCCAATGCGGATACCTTTGCTTGGATTCAATAAGCACCTCGCTGATATAGTAAACCGGCCGCTGAACCGGATACTCCTTGCCTGCCTCCTTACGTTCTACCACAATAGCCACGCTAACTGCATGAGCATTGGCCGCTACGTATAATAATAACGGCTCCTTGTCGACCGGAGCGGCAAGAACGGGCAGATTGGCTAATTGCCGCTTCAAGTCCTCCAACGCTTCATCAGCAGCTAGACTCCAGATGAATTGATCTGTCTTTCTCAACATCTGGTATAAAGGGATGGCCTTCTCTCCGAGGCGCTGATAAACCGGCTCAGTGCGGCAATCCGACCCGCCAAACGCTGAACATCGTTGATACACTTCGATTTAGCCAGGGAGGTGATAGCCGTAATCTTCTCCGGATTAGCCTCAATTCCTCTGTGGACAGAAGAAAGCCCAGTAACTTGCCTGCCGGAACACCAAAGACACATTTGGCAGGGTTAAGCATCATCTTATAAACCCGCAAGTTGTCAAAGGTTTCCTTTAAATCATCAACCAACGTCTCCTTCTGCCTTGACTTGACTACAATATCATCCACATAGGCGTGCACATTGCGGCCGATCTGTTTATGCAGGAAATTCTGTACACACAGTTGATAAGTGGCTTGGGCGCTCTTGAGCCCAAAAGGCATAGATACATAGCAGAAGGCTCCAAAGGGAGAAATAAATGCCATCTTCTCTTGGTCCTTAACCGCCATTTTGATCTGATGATACCCAGAATACGTATCCAAAAAACTCAAACGCTCACAACCCGCCGTGGCATCGATAATCTGGTCAATGCGAGGGAGGGTGAAAGGATCTGCTGGACAAGCCTTGTTAAGATCCGTGTAATCCACACACATACGCCAAGTACCATTTTTCTTAAGAACCAGCACCGGATTAGCAAGCCATTCTGGATGGAACACTTCAATGATAAAACCAGCTGCTAAGAGCCTGGCCACCTAATCCCCAATAGCTTTGCGCCTCTCTTCGTTAAACCGGTGGAGAAATTGCTTTACCGGTTTATACCTGGGATCAACATTAAGAGTGTGCTCAGCGAGTTCCCTTGGTACACCTGGCATGTCAGAAGGGTTCCATGCAAAAATGTCCCGATTCTCACGGATGAACTCGATGAGCGCGCTTTCCTATTTAGGGTCCAAGTTGGCACTGACAATGAACTGCTTGGACGAATCGCCGGGCACGAAGTCAATAAGCTTGGTCTCAGCCGCTGATTTGAACTTCAGATCTGAATCATGCTCCGTAGTTGGCTTCTTCAAAGGGGTCATGTTCGCCGGATCAACATTGTCCCTATAATATTTTAACTCCTCCGTGGCACAAACCGACTCTGCATAGGCCGCATCACCTTCCTCACATTCCAAAGCAACCTTGCGGCTCCCATGAACCGTTATTGTCCCTTTGTGACCCGGCATCTTGAGCTGCAAATAGATATAACAAGGCCGTGCCATGAATTTGGCATAAGCCGGCCGTCCAAACAAGGCGTGATACGGGCTCCGGATCTTCACCACCTCAAAGGTTAGTGTCTCGGATCGGGAATCATGCTCGTCCCCAAAAGCCACCTCCAGGGCTATCTTACCAACAGGATATGCTGATTTGCCAGGCACCACACCATGGAACACCGTATTAGACGGTCTGAGATCCTTGTCTGTTATCCCCATGCGGCGGAATGTCTCATAGTACAGGATGTTAATACTGCACCCTCCATCCATGAGTACCTTGGTGAATTTATAACCTCCCACCTGAGTGTCTACCACTAATGCCAACTGGCCCGGATTGTCAACCCGGAGGGGGGGGGTGATCCTCCCTTCTCCACACGATAGGCTGCTTTGACCAGCGTAAATAACGTGGTACGGCCGGTTCAACAGAGTTCACTGCTCGCTTATGATGTTTCCGGTCGCGCTTATCCGAGCTAGTTGTGAAAACGTGATACTGCCCATTGTTCAACTGTTTAGGCTGGCTCTGATAACCCGACCGCTGCTGCTGCTGCTGTTGGTTGTAACCCCCTTGACCGTTCTGATTATCCTGGTTATTATTACCGCCCTGATTGAAACCTAAACCGGAAGCTCCATCGTGACCCGGCCCATGGAAACTGGATCTTGAGCCACCACCTGACCCACGGTCATACCGGAAGGCATTAGAGTTTTTAAATTCCTGCATAATGTAACAATCCTTCCAAAGGTGGTTAGCCGGCGCCTCCTTCGTCCCGTGTTTTGGGCAAGGCTGATTCAGAAAATAGTTTAAGCGATCCGGGTTAGGATTTGGAGCCCCATTACGATTCGCCGCTTTACCTCTGCGCCACTGACCCTTGTCCTGCGCATTAGTGTTAGCCACAAAGTCCATGCTGCCATCCGCCTTACGCTTGCCTCCGTTTCCATGGCCCGCCGGTTTGTATTGATGCCCCTTAGAGTTGCTATTCTTTTTTCCCTTCCCTGCTTCGTCATCGTCAGTCTCGGGATCCTTAGTACTATCAGAATCAGCATACTTCACTAAAGCGGCCATGAGAGTTCCCATGTCATTACAGAACCGCTTCATACGCCCCAACTTCTGCTTTAGAGGCTTAAACCGGCAGTTGCCCTCCAGGGTTAAGATCGCAGAGTCAGCATTGATCCTATCAGACGAGTACAAGACTTCAAAAACGCAGCGTACCCAATGGGTTGTTGACTCTCTATCCTCCTGAACACAAGCCGCCAAGTCTACTATGGACTTAGGCTGCTTACACGTATCTTTGAAATTCTGGATAAACCGGGTCCGCAACTGGGCCCATGAACTGATAGAATTAGGCGGCAGGCCCTTCAACCAAGTACGGGCTGTGCCTTCAAGCATCGTGGTGAAGTATTTTGCACATGCGGTCTCATCCACATCCAGCATCTCCATTGCCATCTCATAACTCTCTACCCACGCTTCTGGAGATAAATCAGCGGTGTAATTCGGCACCTTGCGCGGGCCCTTGAAGTCCTTGGGCAGGCGTACATTGCGTAAAGCAGGGACTAAACAGGGCACTCCCAAGCTAGATGCGACCCCTGGCCCGGCAGAGGTGGTAGGACGAACCGGTGTAAGGTTATCCGCCTTGTTCTGTGCTGCTAACTCGGCCTCCCTTCGTGCCCGGGCCCGGTCCACTACATCCTGAGCATCGTGAACATCACCGGCCGGGTTATTGCCACGGGCCGCTTCACGGCCCCGCGCATTGCTTGATATGGCCGGTTCATCCAGGCACCTACTATAGCTCCGGCTTGGACGAGGTGTGGAATGAATCCGATCGCGGCTATATGAATATGCCTCCTGTTGAATCAAAGCGGTCCGGAGAAGTTCCTTAACCCGGCGCGTCTCTATTGCCTGCGGAGAGTCTCCTTCGACCGGGATAGCTTCTAATCGCGCAGCAGCTGCGACAAGACTGTCCATAGGATTAGAATAATGACCCGGAGGTGTCTGGACCGGCGGAGGAATCACAATGTTCTGCCGAGGAGGTTCCATCAGGCGGGGTTGGACCGTCGCTCCTGGCCCTGGTGCCTCGACCCGGTTTACCTCCAGGGGCCCCGGCGGATTACTGGTTCCAGCTCCCGGAGTGTGAAAGAGATTTCGAGGGTCGAACCCTAACGGGAGGCGTGATCTGTGCTTCCGCTTCAAGACTTCCTGCGATGCGTTCTGGTCGAGCATGAGCTTATAGGCCTGGGTGTCCAAAGCGGCCCGCTCTGCGGCCATCCTGTCTTTCTCTGCTGCCAGGTCGGCTTTGGCTTGTGCGATCTGCTCTCTCACCTTTGCAACCTCTGCATCATGGGCCTCTTGATCCGCCGGATTGGCCTCTGCCATAAGTACAACTAGTGCATCAAACAGGTCAGACAGAACTTGAACCGGTGGGCGCACAAGGCCTCCTGCCCCTACTGCCGCTGCCGCTGCTGATCCGAAGAACATTGCTGCTGCGGTCGAGGAGTGATTCGTCGCCTGCATATCGTCCATGAATATTCCAACTCGGTTGATCTGCTCAGGGGGGTTCGGAATACTGTCGCCATCGGAACAACCCCTAATGTGGTCGTCTTGCAACTGGTACAATGATTCTGTCTCTCTGGTTGAGGACTCGTCGCCGGAATAGACGACGGTCTCGCTACCATATTCTGACTCGCCCCCATGCTCTCCACCGTGGATGACTCCCACGAAGGCACGCCTCACGGCTGGTTTAACCTGGGTAGATCTCGCATGCTCAGCCGTCTCGACGAGGTCGGTTCGGATGTCCGGCTCAGGCCCAGGCTCACCAATCTTGCCGATAAAAACGTGTATGCCACCAAAGGGGACCCGGTACCCGTACTCGATCGAGCCGGCTTCGGGAACCCATCCTGCATCATCGATGTAGAGCTTGCCGCGACGACTCTTGGTCATCCAGCCCACAGCATAGCCTTCGAGTCCTTTGAGCTTGCCCTCCAAGATCATCAAACCGTCGTGCGATAGCCCCACGGTGGGCGCCAACTGTCGTGGATTTGTCACGGCAGATGTCCTTGTGAAAGGACTTAGTCATGAGCCATCTCTACGGGTTAACTTGAAGGGGTTAAAGCGGACACAAAGACACAAGGGTTTATACTAGTTCGGCCCCTTCGATGAAGGTAAAAGCCTACGTCTAGTTGTGATGGAATTGATGTGGTTTCGATGGCTAGGGAGCAAACAAGCTTCGCCTAGGCTCGAGTTGTTGTTGTCTGTCCCTGAACCGCCGCCGGGTCGTCCCCTTATATACACGGGTGACGTCCGTCGGTCCACAGAGTCCCACACCGGTTCATACTCGTATCCCGGTTGGTCTCTCTCTATTCCTAACTTACAATGCAAGTTTACATATGAAGTCGGTTTACGGCTACAGGTTCTAAACCGACTACAGGCCTTGGGCCTTCATCTGCTTAATCACCTTTATACTACTATATGAAGTTAACCCGGCCCAGGTAGGCCGGTTCACACCTAGTAGTAATATCACCAACAGAGTCCAAACGGAATGAAACCTTCGGGAGTGTGATTTTTGGAACAAACGTGATCTAGAGGACTTGGAGTGCATGTCAGCAGTCGAGGCGGCCACGAGGGTGGAGGGCACGCCCCCTATCTCGTAGGTCCCTCGGGCATCCACCGACCTACTTCTTCCTCCTATATATACCCACGTACCCCGAGAATATCACAAGCGACCACGAAAACCTAATTCCACTGCCGCAACATTTTGTATCGGCGACATCCCATCTTGGAGCCTTCGCTGGCGCTCCGCCGGAGGGGGAATCGACCACGGAGGGCTTCTACATCAACACCATAGCCCCTCCGATGAGTTGTGAGTAGTTTACCACAGACCTTCAGGTCCATAGTTATTAGCTAGATGGCTTCTTCTCTCTTTTTGGATCTCAATACCATGTTCTCCTCGATATTCTTGGAGATCTATTCGATGTAACTCTTTTTGCAGTGTGTTTGTCGAGATCCGATGAATTGTGGGTTTATGATCAAGTTTATCTATGAGAAATATTTGAATCTCCTCTGAATTCTTTTATGTATTATTGAGTTATCTTTGCAAGTCTCTTCGAATTATTAGTTTGGTTTGGCCTACTAGATTTATCTTTCTTGCAATGGGAGAAGTGCTTAGCTTTGGGTTCAATCTTGCGGTGTCCTTTCCCAGTGACAATAGGGGCAGCAAGGCACGTATTGTATTGTTGCCATCGAGGATAAAAAGATGGGGTTTATATCATATTGCATGAGTTTATCCCTCTACATCATGTCATCTTTCTTAATGCGTTACTCTGTTCTTTATGAACTTAATACTCTAGATGCATGCTGGAACACACTTGATGAAAAATCGTTGGGGTTTTGATTCGTAGGTAAGAATGGTTCTTGCTAGAAGCTCGTAGCATCCACGTAAAATTTGCAACAACAAAGTAGAGGACGTCTAACTTGTTTTTGCAGGGCGTGCTGTTATGTGGTGTGGTCAAGACATGATGTGATATAAATTTTTGTATGAGATGATCATGTTTTGTAACAGAGTTATCGGCAACTGGTTGTCGCTTTATTGTATGCAATGAAATCGCCATGTAATTGCTTTACTTTATCACTAAGCGGTTGCGATGGTCGTAGAAGAAATAGTTGGCAAGACGACAACGATGCTACGATGGAGATCAAGGTGTCGCGTGATGACCCGCAAGTATACGGGATAGTTGTAGCCTCTTCCGATAAGTAAGAGTGTCGAACACGTAAATAAAAAGTAGGGGCTGTTTAGATAAAGATGCAATAAAGTAAATATGGCGAGTGTGGAAAAGTGGTGGTAGGAGTTGTGGAATGGTCCCTAAGCAATTGACTACTTTACTAGACCGATAGCAAGTTTTATGTTGGAGAGGCCACTGCTAGCATGTCATCCCTGACTTGGAATTCTATACACTTACGATTGGAACTATTAGCAAGCTCCGCAACTACTAACTTTCATTAAGGTAAAACCCAACCATAGCATTAATATATATTGGCCCCCCTTCAATCCCGTATGCATCAATTTCTATGCTAGGTTGAAGCTTCTGTCACTCTAGCCCTCCAATGCATAGTCCTATCAACATACAACTAACCCTAAGGTGTGATCCACGCGCGCGCTCATATGATGGGAACCAAAGGACAGCAACATAACCACAAGAAAATTAAACCAATCATAGAAATTCATCAACCACCAATAGGACAACGAAAATCTACTCAGACATCATAGGATGGCAACACATCATTGGATAATAATATGAAGCATAAAGCACCATGTTCAAGTAGAGGGTACAGCGGGTTGCGGGAGAGTGGACCGCTGTAGATAGAGGGGGGAAGGTCATGGAGATGTTGGTAAAGATGGCGGAGGTGTTGGTGAAGATCGCGGTGATGATGATGGCCCCCGTCGGCGTTCCGGTGCCACCAGAAGCAAGGGGGAGAGAGCCCCACTTCTTCTTCTTCTTCCTTGACCTTCTCCCTAGATGGGAGAAGGTTTTCCCCTCTGGTCCTTGGCTCCCATGGCTTGGGAGGGGCGAGAGCCCCTCCGAGATTGGATCTATCTCTCTGTCTCTCTCTGTTTCTGCGTTCTGGAATTCTGCCGTGGCACCGTTTATTTTATATCCGGAGATCCGTAACTCTGATTGGATTGAAACCTTCGCCCAGATCGTTTTCCAAAAAATAGCTTTTTGGCGGCCAAAGAAGGGCATCAACCGCCTTACGAGTGGCCCAGGAGGGTGGGGGGAGCGCCCACTTGGAGTGGGTGTCGGCCCCTATCTCCTGGCCACCTCGGGCACCGTCTCGCGTTGATTTTACTTCCCAAAAATCACAAATATTCCAAAATAATTCTCCATCCGCTTTTATCCTGTTTGGACTCCGTTTGATATAGGGTTTCTTCGAAACATAAAACATGCAATAGACAGGAACTGGCACTAGGCATTGGATCAATATGTTATTCCCAAAAAATAGTATAAAAAGTTGCCAAAAGTATATGAAAGTTGAATAATATTGGCATGGAACAATCAAAAATTACAGATACGACGGAGACGTATCATCGCGTCAGTGACGATGGAGATCATGACAATGCATCGGTGATGGAGATCATAAGCACAAGATGATGATGGCCATATCATGTCACATATTTTGATTGCATGAGATGTTTATCTTTTTATGCATCTTATTTTGCTTAGTACGACGGTAACATTATAAGATGATCCCTTAATAAATTTCAAGGTATAAGTGTTCTCCCTTAGTATGCACCGTTGCTATAGTTCGTCGTGCCGAGACACCATGTGATGATTGGGTGTGATAAGCTCTACGTTCACATATAACGGGTGCAAGCCAGTTTTACACATGCAGAATATTCGGGTTGAACTTGACGAGCCTAGCATATGCAGATATGGCCTCGGAACACAGAGACCGAAAAGTCGAACGTGAATCATATAGTAGATATTATCAACATAGTGATGTTCAGCATTGAAAACTACTCCATCTCATGTGATGATCGGACATGGTTTAGTTGATTTGGATCACGTGATCATTTAGATGACTAGAGGGATGTCTATCTAAGTGGAGTTCTTAAGTAATATGATTAATTGAACTTTAATTTATCATGAACTTAGTCCTGATAGTTATTTTGCATGTCTATGTTATTGTAGATCAATGGCTCGTGCTACCATTCCTTTGAATTTTAATGTGTTCCTAGAGAAAGCTAAGTTGAAAGATGATGGTAGCATTTACACGGACTGGGTCCGTAACTTGAGGATTATCCTCATTGCTGCACAGAAGAATTACGCCCTCGAAGCACTGGTAGGTGCTTGGCCTGCTGTAGACGCAACTGATGACGTTAAGAACGTCTGGCGGAGCAAAGGTGATGACTACTCGATAGTTCAGTGTGCCATGCTTTATGTCTTAGAGTCGGGACTTCAAAGACGTTTTGAACGTCATGGAGCATATGAGATGTTTCAAGAGTTGAAGTTAATATTTCAAGCAAATGCCCGAGTTGAGAGATATGAACCCTCCAACAAGTTCTATAGCTGCAAAATAGAGGAGAATAGTTCTGTCAGTGAACACATACTCAGAATATCTGGGTACCATAACCACTCAACTCAGCTAAGAATTAACCTTCCTGATGTAGTGTCATTGACAGAGTTCTTCAATCACTGCCACCAAGCTATAAAGGCTTCTTGATGAACTTTAATATGCAAGGGATGACGAAAACGATTCCCGATCTCTTCGCAATGCTAAAGGATGCGGGGGTAGAAATCAAGAATGAGCATCAAGTGTTGATGGTCAACAAGACCACTAGTTTCAATAAAAATGGCAAAGGAAAGAAGGGGAACTTCAAGAAGAACGGCAAGAAAGTTCCTGCTCAGGAGAAGAAACCCAAGTCTGGACCTAAGCCTGAAACTAAGTGCTTCTACTGCAAAGGCTGGTCACTGGAAGTGGAACTACCCCAAGTATTTGGCGGATAAGAAGGATGGCAAAGTGAAAGGTATACTTGATATAGATGTTATTGATGTGTACCTTGCTAATGCTCGTAGTAGCGCCTGGGTATTTCATACTGGTTCTGTTGCTCATATTTGCAACTCGAAACAGGGGCTACGGATTAAACGAAGATTTGTTAAGGACGAGGTGACGATGCGCATCGAAAATGGTTCCAAGGTCGATGTGATCGTTGTCGGCACGCTACCTCTACATCTACCTTCGGGATTAGTTTTAGACCTAAATAATTGTTATTTGGTGCCAGCGTTGAGCATGAACATTATATCTGGATCTTGTTTGATGCGAGACGGTTATTCATTTAAATCAGAGAATAATGGTTGTTCTATTTATATGAGTAATATCTTCTATGGTCATGCACCCTTGCTGAGTGGTCTATTTTTTTTAAGTCTCGATCGTGATGGTACTCATGTTCATAATGTTGAAGCCAAAAGATGCAAAGTTGATAACGATAGTGCAACTTATTTGTGGCACTGCCATTTAGGTCATATTGGTGTAAAGCGCATGAAGAAACTCCATGCTGATGGGATTTTGGAATCACTTCATTATGAATCACTTGGTGCTTGTGAACCATGCCTCATGGGCAAGATGACTAAAACTTCGTTCTGCGGAACAATAGAACGAGCTACTGACTTATTGGAAATAATACATACTGATGTATGTAGTCCAATGAGTGTTGAGGCTCGTGGCATGTATCATTATTTTTCTACCTTCACAGATGATTTGAGCAGATATGGGTATATCTACTTAATGAAGCATAAGTCTGAAACATTTGAAAAGTTCAAAGAATTTCATAGTTAAGTGGAAAATCATCGTAACAAGAAAATAAAGTTTCTACGATCTGACCGTGGAGGCGAATATTTGAGTTATGAGTTTGGTCTTAATTTGAAACAATGTGGAATAGTTTCGCAACTCACACCACCTGGAACACCAAAGTGTAATGGTTTGTCCGAACGTCGTAACCGTACTTTATTTGATATGGTGCAAACTATGATGTCTCTTACTGATTTTCCGCTATCATTTTGGGGTTATCCTTTAGAGACTGTCGCATTCACTTTAAATAGGGCACCATCAAAATCCGTTGAGATGACACCTTATGAACTGTGGTTTGGCAAGAAACCAAAGTTGTCGTTTCTTAAAGTTTGGGGCTGCGATGCTTATGTGAAATAGCTTCAACCTGATAAGCTCGAACCCAAATCGGAGAAGTGCGTCTTCATAGGATACCCAAAGGAAACTGTTGGGTACACCTTCTATCATAGATCATAAGGCAAGATCACTCGGAACCTTTTCAATGTCTGATTCATAGGATACCCAGAACGAATTCCCGTTACTCTCCGGTACTCCGAAAAATACCCGAATCACTCGGAACCTTTCCGATGTCCGAATATAGCCTTCCAATATATCGATCTTTACGACTCGATCATTTCGAGACTTCTCGTCATGTCCTTGATCTCATCCGGGACTCCGAAAAAACTTCAGTCATCAAATCACATAACTCATAGTATAAATCATCACCGAACGTTAAGCGTGCGGACCCTACGGGTTCGAGAATTATGTAGACATGATCGAGACACATCTCTAGTCAATAACCAATAGTAGAACCTGGATGCTCATATTGGCTCCTACATATTCTACAAAGATCTTTATCGGTCAGACCGCATAACAACATACGTTGTTCCCTTTGATCATCGGTATGTTACTTGCCCGAGATTCGATCATCGGTATCTCAATACCTAGTTCAATCTCGTTACCGGCAAGTCTATTTACTCATTCCATAATGCATCATCCCGCGACTAACTCATTAGTCACATTGCTTGCAAGGCTTATAGTGATGTGTATTACCAAGAGCACCCAGAGATACCTCTCCGACAATTGGAGTGACAAATCCTAATCTCGATCTATGCCAACTCAACAAGTACCATCGGAGACACCTGTAGAGCACCTTTATAATCACCCAATTATGTTGTGACATTTTGTAGCACACAAAAGTGTTCCTCCGGTATTTGGGAGTTGCATAATCTCATAGTCATAGGAACATGTATAAGTCATGAAAAAAGCAATAGCAACATACTAAACGATCAAGTGCTAAGCTAACGGAATGGGTCAAGTCAATCACATCATTCTCTAATGATGTGATCCCGTTAATCAAATGACAACTCATGTCTATGGCTAGGAAACTTAACCATCTTTGATTCAATGAGCTAGTCAAGTAGAGGCATACTAGTGACACTCTGTTTGTCTATGTATTCACACATGTACTAAGTTTCCGGTTAATACAATTCTAGCATGAATAATAAACATTTATCATGATATAAGGAAATAAATAACAACTTTATTATTGCGTCTAAGGCATATTTCCTTCAGTCTCCCACTTGCACTAGAGTCAATAATCTAGTTCACATCGCCATGTGATTTAAGACCAATAGTTCAAGCAGTATGGGATTAACACCCATAGTTCACATCGTCATGTGACCAACACCCAAAGGGTTTACTAGAGTCAATAATCTAGTTCACATTGCTATGTGATTAACACCCAAAGAGTACTAAGGTGTGATCATGTTTTGCCGGTGAGAGAAGTTTAGTCAACAGGTCTGTCAAAATTAGAGCCGTATGTATTTTGCAAATATTTTATGTCTTCGATGCTTTGTACGGAGCTACTCTAGCTAATTCCTCTCACTTTCAATATGTATCCAGATTGAGACTTAGAGTCATCTGGATCGGTGTAAAAGCTTGCATCGATGTAACTCTTTATGACGAACTCTTTATCACCCCCATCACCGAGAAACATTTACTTAGTCCTTACTAAGGATAATCTTGACCGTTGTCCAGTGATCTACTCCTAGATCAAAATTGTACTCCCTTGCCAAACTTAGGGCAGGGTACACAATAAGTCTAGTACACAGCACAACATACTTTATAGAACCTATGACTAAGGCATAGTGTCGGTGGGAAACGACACCTATGGGATCACTGGAATCCCTTCTACGATTGTGGGGCTCGGGGATCGCGAGAAGAGAAGGACTAGCAGACAACACAGAGGGATTTACCCAGGTTCGGGCCTCAAAGATGCGTAAAACCCTACGATCCTGCTTTGGTGGATGTATTCAGTGTTCTTGAGCTCTTGAACTAGTTCCAGGTGCTGCGAGGTTCGAGAGAGCCGAATCCTTTCTCAGTGTGCCATGGGCCTCCTTTTATAGACGAAAGGGGCTGCCACAGTGGCACACAGGAGGTGGAAAGTGCTACAGCGTTGCGAGCCTATTGCTGGTATTACAGGACAAGATGCATTTAATGCGAGGCTTAGGTGTCCCTTCGCTTTATTGGGGACGGGAGCAAGGCCTGTCCCGTCCGTTCCCGCTCCTCCTCGCTTCGACACGCGCCCTGCCCAGCGGTGCATGCAGTGCCATGTAGGTAGGCAAGCAGTTGAGGTGGCGCGGTGGTGGAGCCTCCACGAAGGGTTGCATGTTGCCACGCAGGTGCCTGCCCAGCTGGCTGGGTTGGCAGCTGCATGCGAATAGTGGCAAAGACTTGGCTAGTGCAGGCCTGGTAGTGGCCCTGCCGGTGCGCTTGGCGAGGGTCTTGTCGGGTGGCCCAGCAAGGGTCTTGCCGGGTGTGCCGGCAAGGGCCTTACCGTGGCGCGCTAACTTCCCCAGCAAGGATCTTGCTGGGGGTCTCGTGGGTTTCTTCGGTGAGGATGGTTGTCTTCTTATCCTCATTTGATCTTGAGCATTCTATGTCTTCACAAAGATCTGCATACCACCACGGAGGTGCCTCCCGAGCCCTGTCCAATGCATTTGTCTAGCGTTGGTGGGCTCAAGGGTGGCTCACTTCGGCTGGCACGGGCGAGCTGCCCCGGCAAGGGTCTTGCCGGGGCTGTTGAGGCTGCCCTGACAAGGGTCCTTGCCGGGGAAACCTGCTACGCCTATCTGATCTTTGTGGCCTTGTTCCTTGTCATTGCTCTGTTTGCCTTGTGGCTTCGGCTTCTTCTCCGGCTTCCCTTTCCTACCATGTCTATGCGTGGCCGTGGCGGGAGGCCCTGACTGCCCGTGCACAAGTAAAGGGGTCAAAAAGAGAGCCCCTACTTTTTTACACCGACAGGAGCCCCCGAGCCTGGGTCATACATAAGCGCAACACGTTGTTGGGCCAAGCCTAGAATGGTGCGCGGGCAGTTGGGGAGGATTTTTACCGCGGCCACTGTCCCGTCCGCTGCGCTTCCCCACGACCCGCGTTGAACGCGCGATGTGGGGGTCGTGCACGTGTGCATGATGGACGCATGCTGGCGTCACCTTGCGGTGGACAGTAAAGAGGCGGCTTGCGTGTCTCTTTGAGACTGCAGGGCCGCCTCTCATTTACTGCCCTCGCTCGGGAACCGTCGTTCCACGCGTCCCCACTACAAGAAATATGTCAACTAGTGACCTTCTATTAGTGACCTTGGAAGAATTGGTCATATATCTATAACCATTTCAGACCAATTGGTCAAAAGCTATTCGGGGGGCTCCAAACCCTAAACTATAACGACCATTTTGGTCAGAAAGGTCGTAATTTCCTTACACGGAATGGTCATAAAGCAGATAGCACTAGTCCGCTGCTTTATTTCTAGCTGATCATGACCAATATAGATGGTCATAACCTTGTAAATTGTGGTGGGTTGCTATGACTAGGTGCTACCTCATCAGTTTTGCCGATGTGTCATGTCCATGTGGTAGTTTTTGCCCTAGGTTGTGAAGCAACCTATATTTCTGTTATTCCCAAAATTCCCAAAAAATCTCATAAATTCTTTGGGTCATATCTTCGTCAAATATGTAAAAAAACCTTCCTTGCCTTGTTCAAAAATAATTCAAAAATATTTGTTTTCCTATTTTGTTCAGAAAAACACTTTGTGAAGGAAGTACCACTTTGGCATGTCCAAATGGTATCCATTTTCTACAGTGATTTCCTATGCCCAAATAACCATCTTCCACCAAATGCCAGCTCAATCCATTCATTATTTTGAGCCCAGCTTCAACATTCGTATTTATCTCCAGTATGGTACTTTGCAAAGCAAGTACCACCTAGGCTCCTCCTTTTGAGATGAATTTTTTTGAAGACGGTCTTCTTAGCAACTGATCATCCTCAGCCAAAACTCACGCCCATTAGCCATGTGGATTTCCCGTACTGCTAATCAAACACTTGGCTGCTTATTCATGTTTTAGCATCGACCGATCTCCTCGTGAGAACTTATGTTGTGATTTATTCCCTGCACCTACCTAGGGAGTGCCCAATCCACTAGACATGCCTAGGCCGCCCAGAACACATGGCAACACCACGGTCACGCAGTGACCACGCGACGGGCATGCGAGTTTACGCGCTCTAGAGTTGGGGCCCTCGACCACCGTCCAAACCTCGATGTATCGCCACCAAACCATGTATTTATGATTAAATAGGTACTTATGTAACTATAAATGATTTTTGGAAGAAATAATGAGCAAACTACGAGGTAGCTACAGTTCAAATTTGAACCGCTTCCAGCTGAATCGGCGGGAATTTGTCTATTTCACGAGAGGTGGATCAAAACTTTTTACACGCAACCATTTGGTCAATTGTGCATTAAATATGTCCTAATATTTTAGAAAATTGATTTGGTACAATTTTTCAACAAATATATGGTAGGTCCTTCATGAAAAAACCTCATTTCGGGCACTTGAAAAATGGAAAATTGTTTTTTCGTCCAAAGATAATGAAAAATTCCTTAGGCAGCATTGTTTGCCATTCCAAGATGCAACCTTGTGCACAATATGTACCATTTTGAAACAAATAAAACTGATTTTTGGTACTCCGAAAATAGAAAATGATTTTGTGTGCAAAGAAAATAAGAACTGACTTCGGTAACATTGCTTATCATTTCAAGATTCACCCTTATGCACAATATGAGATGATTTGAAAAGTATAATGATGCCATTTTGCAAAAAAATGGTTGTTTATTCAAGAAAACCTCATTTTTGTTGCAAAAATTGGTGAAAAAAAAGAAGAAAGAGAGAGAGAGAGAGAGAGAAGTGTTGGATCTCGGGAGAGATTTGGAGCGTTGGATGCAGGTAGGAGGAGCGGATGGTCAAGATTTGTTCCAAGGGAGGGATCCGTGGGCTCGCTTGTGATTGGTTGTTGCCTTTGCATCTAAAATGCCAAGGAAAAAAATTGCCATCTCTCGCGATCCCCCCACGACCCCTCCCCGAAGCCCAACCACCCGAACCCTAACTCAGATCCTCTCCCACTCCAGCCGCCGCTGCCGCCCAGATCCAATCCCTCCCGCCCCAGATCCAATCCCTCCAGCGGAGCTCGCCGCCCTCCTTCTCTCGCCCTCTCCATCAACCGCACTAGAGCCACTATGACACACACCAGAGCAGCTGAGATCCGCGTCCCAGCACCTGCGCGGAAGATGGTCATCCTCTCACCGCCTACACAACACCCACCTGTCTCCTCTCGTCTCGCCCGCCGCACGCACGCCTCGAACCTTCCCCAAGCCAGGTGGTGGGGGTTCCGCGAACCGCGGAGGGGAAGGGGCGATGGGCAAGTACTGCATCGCTGCGGCGGCGGCGGTGGAGGGGGAGCAGCCGGTCATGGTGTCCGTGCCGCCGCCACTGACCAGGAACCTGTACGGAGACTACGTCCGCTGCTCCATCAAGCAGGTCTTCGACAACCTCCACAACAACATCTCCCTCGATCCGGTGACCTATTCGATTGCCCCCCTTATCCTCTCCTCCTCCTCCCCCTCCCTTCGCGTCGCTCTCGCTCGTCCTAGCTACTCCTATTTCGTTGCGGCGGCTCGGCTCACGGGATGGATTGATTGGGTTTGGTCCAATGGTTTGGGCGAGCAATCCATCTGTCTCGGGTTGGCTGGCGATTGATTCATTTTGGGCCTTCACCGCAGCGCTAGTTCCTCCGCTACCGGGCCGCATTGCTTCCCCACGACGGGACCAAACAACAACGACAGTGCAAGTTCCCATCCACCAGATTATCTGCTCCCAAATGCGTTAGCAGTATCTGCGCAATTTTTCCTCTTCAAATTTTGGGTACTAGTAGTATGCTTGTGTTGTTGTAGCATATCAACTGCTTATTAGCCAGCAAGTACTACTCCCCATGTGATGTTCCATTTTAAAATTGAATTTGGTGGCTGCGCCATGTGCCTGGTAGTCTTAGCGGGATTGCTTGGCTCAGTTTCTTTCATTGCTTGCTTGCTTGCACAAACATCAATCCACCCACTGTTTTTCTTTCACTTGATACATGTGCTGCTCTTTTTCTATCTATGTATCTATCTATGTATGTATCTATTCCTACCAAGAAAATGGAAACAAACAGTGGATCACTACCTAATCTAGTCTTCATTCATTTCCTAATCTAGTATAAATTACAGACAGACTTCTATAGTTTCAGGTGTCCCCTCTTCATACATTTCCTAATCTAGTGTACACAGACTTGTGTAGCTTGTATACTCTATTCTTTCCAATACTCTATTTTTCAGTGGAACATTATCTCATGCTTGCTTGCTTGCTTGCACACCCTCTTATTTTTACTACTTGTATAGTTTGATTGATAGATGCTTTCCATGTCTGTATGGAACCTAAACAAACATGCCATACAAGGAAATGGAAGGCTTGTGTAGTTTCAGTTGACTAATCATCTTGTTTGTTTTTGGCTGCATCTGACATACATTCTTATGCCTGTTTACTCCAGGTCAGGCTCATGTTTCCCCTCCTGCCCGCCGATGTATTTCTCGCAAACAGAAATGAAGCGTCAATGATATGAACCGCAACAACAACTGACAAAGCGCAATGGATTATGGCTTGGGGCTAAAACCAAGCCATCTTGTCTTGCCATCTTGTCAATTACTGGTTTCCCCTCCTGCCGCCGATTACTGGTTTTAGCCCCAAGCCATCTTGTCTTGTCGTTTTTGGTGTGTTGGTGGCTTGGGGCTAAAACCACTGTTTACGGTCGTTGATGATGGTCATATTAGCTATGAGATGTGAGGGAAATACTGTAACCTCAAATGTGTGTCATCATGTTACTGTTGTGACCCTTCATGTTATTTCTATGCTGAGATTGTGAGATTCTTATAGGACCATAAAGTTCATTCTCTTTCAGTCTATCACACGTGTTTTGTACCAGTATCATGATTATGCACCAAACATATTACCGTTAGTGGTTCATTCTATTTGATATCATCAACTTTATTATTACCTGCCATAAGGATGATCTGTATGCACCAAACATGATCTTGAAAGGATTTTTATTCTAAGCACTTTTGTCATAGTCAATAAGCTACTTCCTGAATCAAATTTGTTAATGAAATGTTTTTGTAGCACTGCGAATATTTAATTAGTTGGCAAGCGTGATGTCCATTCGCTGGATTCTGTCGCCTGATTCCAGACGCCTCCTCTGTTTTTTGCAGGTCCGGCAGCACCGCCTCGTCGACGATGAAGGTGGTGACCGCGGGAGCGAGTGGCACTAGTTGGTGGCTGTGGGACTTGACGACACGGCTCTCATCAGCGGCGACAGAGTTGGTTGTTAGGTGAGCGGAGCGTGCCTCCACCCGGCCCCAAAATCAGCGTTGTCGGTCTGTCGCCTGATTCCGACTAATCCAGCTTCTTTTTGTCTAGCTGGGCATTATTTTGAGTTCATATATGTGCTTGTCACTCCATAGGTTATAGTGATTCCCTCTGTTTCCTTATGTGTTCTTGTAGTTTGGTTGCTTTTCTATTCATGCATGTTTGTACAGCTATATATAGTTTTGCTGTGAATCTGTCGTGCATGTATTGAGCTGCAGGAAATATTGAATTGTACATAGTTATGAGATTTATTCATGTCTACTTATCTTATTATGTGATTATCTTTATGCCCTTGCTACCAGTAGGATGGTCAATAGATTGTTTTGTAGTTCTCTACTTTATGCAAATAGCTTCATGTAGCATTGTTCTACTATATGTGTGATGCTGAACAATATGATCTTAATCTGTTGCTATATTCTCACCAAATGCATAGTTTTTTTCTTAGACCTACTGTTAAACAAAATCTTAACTTGTATCATTTTTTCTTAACAATAAGCCTAGAATTCCTGACTCTTATGTTATATGATCAGCTTACTCCTGCTTCAACAACTGTACTAATTCCTGACTGTTGTATGTAAGGAGTAAAATAGTTTGCTTGAGTGATATCCACTGGTTCACTATCTTAAAGCACCTTCTTAGCATTGTGGGTTGCTAATAGTATTTTAGACTTACCATATCCTCTTTGGCGCGATGGCAGGAGCGCATGATAGACTACTAAATGGACAAGTATCTGCAACGTTCAGTGCGAAAGATGGTGCTTACCAGATGTTCTACTATAGACCATCCATATCATCAACATGAACTTAGGTATCTACTCATCCTAAAATTGATGGCCTGAAGCTTGATGCATGTATAATGTGACACACATATCAAGATATCTGAATAATTTTGACATGATTGCTCTACTATCTAGAAGCAGGTTGATACTTGTCATTTGCCATTTCCAAATATATCTCAGTTTTGTTGTTATGAGAATGTTATATGCATGGTTTCTTATTAGATCTCAAATTCTGTAGCTATGTTTCATTGTTAGGAGAATGTTATATGCAGGGCTACACTTGATTATGTTCCCTAACTTTTCTGATTTATAATCCGTAGATTTTGGCCTTCATTCATCAAAAGTTGGTGTACAAGGAACTCCAGGAGAAGAATCTTTAAGTAAATAATTTATATAGATCAGGATCTTATGTTGTCGAGGTGGCTGCTGTTGTGACCAAAGATCAGCCTGGAGATGTGCATCATAGTTTTAGTTGATGTTGCCACCATGTTTTGGTGCCTGTGTATTTGATTGTATGTAAACTTGATGGACCGTGTAATCATGTATGTGTTGTTTGAGTTTCATTTAGTGATTTCTGGATTTGATCATTTAATTGAGAAAAATATTTATTGTTTGCTGTTGAAATGTGTAAAATTGAAATCTGTGATTGAAAAAGATTGAATGTTCTATTGGATCGAATAATATTTGGGCTCTAAAAAGGCAATGGCCCAAACAATAGTGCGCGGAATATTGTGCAATGATGCAAATATCATACAAAAAGCTTAATGAAATGGACTGCGAAATAGATGAGGGCTTGAAATAAAAAGGCTGAGTTACTGGGCCAGGCCCATGTAGCTAGTGAAAATTATCAGAAAAAATATATAAAAAAGGCTGAATTAATGGGCTTGGCCCATATAAACACCCAATTGGACTGGGCCGATTCTAATTTTTGACCTTTTCAATTGGTCGCGATTTCGCCACGTCAGATTGCCACGTCGGATCCGACGTGGCCTGGGCAGAGAGCTAGCCACCAAAACAGAAGGTCATGGAATCAACGACCTTTTGTTTTGGTCATGGAATTCCACGACCTTCTCACAGAGAAGGTCGTTAATTTCAGTTTACGACCGCCAGCTTTTGACCTTCTGTTTTTGGTCACAAAAAGGTCGCAAATGAAAAACAATGACCTTTCAGTGACCAATAGTGATGGTCGTAAGTTGACATATTTCTTGTAGTGCCCACTGAGCCCGCCCCTTGCGCCATGTTCGATGCATGCATAACGCAGTGCGAATGACAGGGGCACGGGACGTGGGTAGTCGCGCGCGTGCGGGTCGATTCCCACACGCCTTCAATGGAGCGGGGAGGGCAGTCGACGGCCCCGCTTGCTGTCACTTCAAGAAGCCGGATTGGCCCAGAGGGGGCGGCCGAGCCACGCCCCCGCCCCTTTATAAAGAGGGGAGCGGGAGGAACGGTGCCCCTCAACCTTTTGCCATCTGCCTCTCCTTATTCCTGCTTCCTTTCTTCTTCTGCCATGGCGAGGGGGCGTGGTGACGCTTCATCGGTGGCGGCGAGGGTTTTGGCCAGACAGCGCAACGCTCCTCCCCAAGAGCTCGTAGCGGCGGAGCCGGCCACTAGAGGAAGGGGGAGGGGTGAGGTCGAGGCCGTCGTGGTGCTCGAGGGAGAGGAGGACGGTGTGGCAGATCAGCCTCGCCTCCTCCAGCAGCCCCTCCTCCGATGGAGGGCCATGCCGGGGACAATCCCTGCGAATTCTTTGTTAGGCTGCGCCATCCACCGCGCCGTCGCCTTCGTCTCTCGACCCCATTTGCATGGGAGATGGAGCTGGATCCGCCGCAGGCGCTGCGGCTGCACATGAGGGGTTGTGGGAACAATGGCACATGGGCCAACGTCGAGTTCCCCGCTCCTCACGTCATGTATCTTCACCAAGGGTGGAAGACCTTTGCTCGCCTCCACAGCTTGACGGATGGGCTCGCTCTCCATTTCAAACTAATGGAGGGCGGCCTCCTCTCCATCAAGATCTTCAGGCACTTAGGGACCCGCGTGAGGTGCTACGTGGAGAGCTCCTCCGATGATGACGACTCCTCCTCAAGCGGGAGTGGCGAGGAAGACAACGGCAGCGACGACGAGGGCAGCGGGTGGCAGGATGGCGGGCCCGACTAGGTGTCGGGCACCGCTCCGGGCGGCACTGGCGACCCCATCATCTGTGTCGCCGGCTCCTTGAAATTCTCGGGGTCGTCTCCTTGGGCGGCTGGTGTAGGGAGGCTGCGGAAGAGGAAGAGGGCGGGCGGCAAGGCCGTCAAGTCGGAGTACGCGGGCACCGATGCCTTCGTCGCGTGTTGACGTCCTGCCGCCTCATCTTCGAGCTCTGCCTCCGACGCCACCATCACCACCCAGCCCTTGCACGGCCATCGAGATGTTCTCTTGGTGTCCTCATCCACTCGTAGCTCGCCTAGGCGCCCCTTTTGCCCTTCTGCTTTCTTGTTCCATTTCCTGAGGAGAGGGACAAGAAAGGGATTACGGGCACCTTATATCTTTTTAGTCTTGCAAGCCTTCGGGCCTTTGTTAGCTTTATAACTTGTAATCCCCTTGTTCATTTTTTTCATTTCGTATGAACTGTACCTGTACAGGATGTTTTTTAATGAAAAAGGGATGTTTGCCGGGATTTTCGTTTGCGGGAGGAACCCACGACAAGGGGTGAGTCCTTGTTATCCTTAAGACAAACGCTTTTTCACCGGGCAACAGGCCTTGCCGTCCCCCCACCTTGCTCGACCTTTCTCACACTCTTGGTGGAGGCAGAGATGAGGTGGGCTTAGGCTCCTCGTTCCCCTTCTTTGCTGCCGTGGCTACAACCAAATTTGGACCCAGGGGATAGTCCTTGGGTGCCGAAAAGGGGGGGCATGGAAGCTTAGAGATAGAACGGGGTTTCACGTATCCCAGTCCATAACGAAATGCATGATAGAGGATAAAGGACTTATCTGGATCTGCAGCCCCGGGCGACCTTGGCTTGCCGCAGAGGGATCCTTGTTCTTGTAGCCCCTGGCAACTCAGGCTTGCCGGGGCCCGGACGCCGATCCGTTCCTTTCTTCCAAAATAGCTCGGCAAGAATGCTTATGTGCCCTATGAACCAAAGAAGACAGAGAAGAACAGAGAGACGCGCACTCGACCTCTAAGCTAGGGGTTAGCCACCGCTAAGCACTATCAACTCTAACCGAGGAAGAGACTCGACCTAGCATGCATGCTATAACTTAGGCCGCCAGCACTTCGTTTATTTATGCTCAGGGTCTGCACCTGGCTTTGTACCAAGGGTTACATGCCTTGCCGGCAAGGCTTGTACAAAAGGGTGGCTTTCCGGGAGGCCAGGCAGCCGCGCCTTATGGGTAAAACTTGCGAAGATGCTCGATGTTCCAGGAGTTGCTCACTGGAATGGCATCTTCGGTCTCCAGCCGGACTGCGCCACGCCTGGTGACTCATGTTACCCGATAAGGGCTTTCCCACTTTGGCGTCAACTTGTTCGAATTCTTGGCCGACTGAACGCACCGAAGAACAAGGTCGCCTTCCTCAAGGCTCCGGGCATGAATCTTGTGGGTATGGTAGCGGCACAAATCGTGCTGGTAGCATGCTGCTCGCACAGCCGCCCGGAGACGATCTTCCTTAAGGAGCGTCGCATCATCTTGGCGCAACTGCTCTTGCTCAAGCTCATCATAAGCGAGCACTCGAGGGGACCCGTATATGAGTTCCGTGGGGAGAACTGCTTCTGCCCCGTATACCAGGGCAAAGGGTGTCTGGCCGGTGGCTCGATTTGGCGTCGTTCTGATCGACCAAAGAACCGCCGGCAACTCATCAATCCAGTGCCTTCCTCTCTTGCGGAGCCCGTCAAAAGTCTTCGTTCTTAAGCCTCGCATTACTTCAGCATTTGCTCTCTCCGCTTGGCCATTGCTCCGTGGATGTGCCACAGAAGCAAAACAGACCCTGCTGCCGAGATCCTTGATGTATTGCATGAAGGCATGGCTTGTCAACTGTGTGTCGTTGTCGGTGATGATCCTGTTGGGCACCCCAAAACGGCATAGTAGTCCCTTGAAAAACTTGATGGTTGACTGCACTGTCACCTTCCTTACTGCTTCCACTTCTGGCCACTTTGTGAACTTGTCGATTGCGACGTACAAGTACTCAAAGCCCCCGATAGCACGGGGGAAAGGGCCCAGTATGTCGAGCCCCCAGACTGAGAAGGGCCAGGAGAGAGGGATAGTTTGAAGGGCTTGAGCTGGTTGATGAAGCTTCTTCGAATGGAACTGGCACGCTTCACACTTGGTTACTAGTGTCGTCGCATCCTGGAGGGCGGTGGGCCAGAAGAAACCTTGTCGGAAAGCCTTGCCGGCAAGGGCCCTCGACCCTATGAGGGAGCCACATATGCCTCCATGTATCTCTGCCAACAGCTTTAGTCCTTCCTCCCGGGAGATGCACATCAATTTCACCCCATTCGGTCTTCTTCTATACAATACGTTATCAACGAATTGGTACAGAGCAGACCGGCGGGCTACTCTTTCTGCCTCTTCCTGCTCCTTAAGAAGCTCTCCTTTTTGAAGGAATCGGATGGTGTGTTGTGACCATGCCGGAGCCTGTGGCTCGACGGCAAGAACCAAAGGCATCTCTTCTACCGTGGGAGCGGTCGTCTCCACGGCCATGACCTGAGGTCCTGCCGGAGTTGGTTGCCCTGTGGCAGGATCGGCATCCACGGCAACATCTTCGCCGGCGGCTCCGAGGAGCTCGGTAGGGAAGTACTTGTCGGGGCCTAGCTTCCTCCGCTTGCTCTGCCCGGTCGACGGCTCAACGGATGGTTGGGTTAATTGAAGCACAAAGGTACCTGGTTCCATAGGTAGCTTGAGGGCAGCGTGCTTTGACAGGTAGTCGGCGATGTCGTTCTCCGCCCGAGGGACATGCACCACTTGTATACCGTCAAAGCGCTCCTCCAGTTTCCTCACCTCATCTACGTAAGCTTCCATCAATGGGCTTTGATAATCTTTGTTGATCTGCCTGACGACGAGCTATGAGTCGCCCTTGACGATGAGCTTCTTAACTCCGAGGTCTGCAGTGATCCTGAGACTGGCAAGCAAACCCTCGTACTCAGCGGTGTTGTTGGTTGACATCTCCCGGGGAAAGTGCATCTGGATAACATACTTGAGGTGCTCTCCGGTGGGTGCGACAAGCAGCACACCAGCACCGGCGCCTTGCAGCGAGAAGGCACCATCAAAGTACATGATCCAGTTGCGGCTCGTTTCCTTGCCGGGGAGAGCGGTCTCCTGTACCTCTTTGTCAGGCGTTGAGGTCCATTCCGTGACAAACTCCACGAAGACTCTACTCTGAATCGTCGAGGTACTTTCAAATTTCAAACCGAATTTCGATAGCTCCAGGGCCCATTCCACGATCCTCCCCGTCGCATCTGGGTTGTGCAGTATCCGTTGCAACGAGAGGTGGGTGAGCACCGTGATCTCGTGCTCTTGGAAGTAATGGCGCAGCTTCCTCGAAGCCATAAGGAGGCCGAAGAGCAGCTTTTGCACACCTGAGTACCTCGATCTAGCCCTCTACAAGAGGGAGCTGACGAAGTACACTGTGTGCTGCACCATCTTCTTCTTCTGCGCCTCTTCACCCGGTCGTGTGGGTCCTGTCGCGCTGGTGTCAACCCCTGCCGGGGACTCAATCTTGCCAGGATCGAGCCCTGCTGGAGAGGGTTTCGGCTTACTATATGTTGGCTATGCTCTTGTTGCTGCCTTCTTGTCGACCTCTCTCTGCGCCACTAGTGCAGCGCTAACCACTTGATTTGTTGCCGCTAGGTAAAGTAGCAACGGTTCTTGTGGTTTGGGCGCAACCAGCACTAGGGTAGAGGAGAGGTATTTCCTCAAATCCTGCAGCGCTGCCTCGGCCTCTAGGGTCCACTCCACTGGCCCAGCCTTCTTCAAGATCTTGAAAAAAGGAAGGGCATGCTCTTCGGACTTGGAGATGAACCGCCTCATGGCGGCAACGCAACCAGTGAGCCGACGCACGTCCTTGATCCGTTTGGGCGCCTCAATCTGCTCGATGGCCTTGATCTTATCTGGGTTTGCTTCAATCCCGCGCTGGGACACAAAGAACCCGAGAAGCTTGCCGGATGGGACGCCGGAGACACACTTCTCAGGGTTCAGTTTGAGGTTGATCTTGCGCAAGTTTGTAAATGGAGAGCTTTGTCCTTGGTTTTGACCACTATGTCATCCATATAAGCTTCCATATTTCTATGTAGATGGGGTTCAAAACCAATTTGGACTGCTCTTGCAAAGGTCGAGCCAGTACTATTCAACCTAAAAGGCATCCGTAAAAAGCAATACGTACCACATGGGGTGATGAATGCTCTCTTTTCCTCGTCTTCCTTTGTCATGAAGATCTGGTGGTATCCTGAGTAGGCGTCAAGGAACGATAGGAGGTCACACCCAGCCGTGGAGTCAACAATCTGGTCAATGCGCGATAATGGGAAAGGATCCTTTGGACAGGCCCTATTGATGTCCGTGTAGTCAATACACAGCCTCCATTTCCCATTTGCCTTGCGCACCACTACCGGATTGGCCAACTACGTTGGATGGGAGTACTCCTCTCACCAAGATTGCCGCCTCTAGCTTTCTGATTTCCTCAGTGATGAACTCCTGCCTCTCCAGAGCTTGCTTCCTGACCTTCTGCTTGACGGGTCGCGCATGAGGACAGATAGCAAGGTGGTGCTCAATCACCTCCTTGGGAACGCTGGGGATGTCGGAAGCTTGCCTTGCAAACACATTGACAATCGCCCGCAGGAAGGTGATGAGCTCGCTTTCCTATTTGCCGTCAAGGGTGGAGCTTATGGTGAACGCTCCCCCCATGCCGTCCTCCTTGACGGGCACCTTCTTGGTCTCTGGTGATGTAGCTCTGGACCTCTTGCTCTTGCCGGCGGAGCTCTCTGGCAGTTCTCAACGGAAGCACAACACCCCGAAGAGGTGCGCTTGCCGGAGTGGGTGCGAGGGGTCTCGCCGGTCTTCTTCTCCCCCGGGACTTTGTCGGCAGGAGCAGGTGCCTTAGCGGCAGCTACTGCGACTGCTTCCCAGTAGAGTTGGTCGGCGCAGATTAGCGCATCTTTCTTGTCGGAGGGGACGGTGATGATGTTCATTGGCCCGGGCATCTTCAACATTTTGTAGGCATAGTGTGAAGCCGCCATGAACTAGGCTAGCGCCGGGCGGCCGAGGATCCCCTTGTAAGGCAAGGGGATCTCAGCTACATCGAAAACAATCCTCTCCGCCCTGTGGTTCAGCTCGCCTCCGAATGTCACGGGCAGCGTGACCTTTCCCTTTGGCTGGCTCCTCCCCGGGTTAACCCCTTGGAACGTACCCGTCTCCTCGAGGTCTCCATCAGGGATCTGTGATGACCCACAAGTATATGGGATCTATTGTAGTCCTTTCGATAAGTAAGAGTGTCGAACCCAACGAGGAGCAGAAGGAAATGATAAGCAGTTTTCAGTAAGGTTTTCTCTGCAAGCGCTGAAATAGTAGGTGATAGATAGTTTCGTGATAAGATAAATGGTAACAGGCAAAAGTAAATAAAGTAAATAAATTGCAGCAAGGTGGCCCAATCCTTTATGTAGCAAAGGATAAGCTTGGACAAATTCTAATAATGAGGAAAGAGCTGCCGAGGACACATTGGGAATTATCGTCAAGCTAGTTTTCATCACATTCATATGATTCGCGTTCGGTACTTTGATAATTTGATATGTGGGTGGACCGGTACTTGGGTACTGCCCTAACATGGACAAGCATCCCACTTATGATTAACCCCTATTTCAAGCATCCGCAACTACAAAAGGAGTATTAAGGTAAACCTAACCACAGCATTAAACATATGGGTCCATATCGACCCCTAACGAAGCAACGCATAAACTAGGGTTTAAGCTTTTGTCACTCTAGCAACCCATCATCTACTTATTACTTCCCTATGCCTTCCTCTAGGCCCAAATAATGGTGAAGTGTCATGTAGTCGACGTTCACATAAAACCACTAGAGGAAAGACAACATACATCTCATCAAAATATCGAACGAATACCAAATTCACATGACTACTAATAGCAAGACTTCACCCATGTCCTCAGGAACAAACGTAACTACTCACAAAGCATATTCATGTTCATAATCAGAGGGGTAATAATATGCATAAAGGATCTGAACATATGATCTTCCACCAAGTAAACCAAATAGCATCAACTACAAGGTGTAATCAACAATACTAGCAACCCACAGGTACCAATTTGTGGTTTTGATACAAGATTGGATACAAGAGATGAACTAGGGTTTTGAGATGAGATGGTGATAGTGAAGATGTTGATGGAGATTGACCCCGTCCCGATGAGAGGATCGTTCGTGATGACTTTGGTGATGATTTCCCCCTCCCGGAGGGAAGTGTCCCCGGCAGAACAGCTCCGCCAAAGCCCTAGATTGATTCCGCCAAGGTTCCATCTCGTGGCGGCGGATTTTCGTCCCGTAAGCTTGCCCACAATTTTTTCCAGGGGAAAACTCTTCATATAGCAGAAGATGGACGCCGGAGGCCCACCAGGGGGCCCAGGAGATAGGGGGCGCGCCCTAGGGGGGGGCGCCCCCTATCTCCTGGACAGGGTGTGGGCCCCCTGGCCTATTTCTTTTGCCCAAGAATTCTTATTAAATCTAAAAAGTTGTTTCGTGGAGTCTCAGGTCTTTTGGAGTTGTGCAGAATAGGTTTCCAACGTTTGCTCCTTTTCCAGCCAGAATTCCAGCTGCCGGCATTCCCACTCTTCATGGTAAACCTTGTAAAATAAGAGAGAATAGCCATAAGTATCGAGATATAATGTGTAATAACAGCCCATAATGCAATAAACATTGATATAAAAGCATGATGCAAAATGGACGTACCAACTCCCCCAAGCTTAGACCTCGCTTGTCCTCAAGCGGAAGCCGGAATCGAAAAATATGTCCACATGTTTAGAGATAGAGGTGTCGATAAAAATGAAATACGGACATGAGGGCATCATGATTATTCTAATAACAACAACATATATGGATTTTGTCATATGATTTCCTATGTTAAAGTAATAATAGATTCACAATGTTAAGTATGGTTCAAAAACTTCATTGGGAACTAACAAACTATAATCTCAGTCATTGAAGCAATTGCAATTTATCGTAACATCAGAAAGAGTCAATAATAGAGCTTTTCAGCAAGTTCACATACTCAACTATCTCGTAGTCCCCTATAATTGTTAACACTCACGCAATACTTGTGGTTATAGAGTTTCAGACGGACACTGAGAAAGATAGGGGCTTATTGTATTGCCTCCCAACATATTCACCTTTAGGTGATGTCAACAATAATAGTCTATGCCAACTTACATCCAATTGGATATATGTATCATGATCTTTCAAACACGAGGAGCTTGCTGAAGAATAAAAATAAAAAGGGAAAGGTGAGGATCACCTTGACTCAAGCAAAAAGTTAAAACATAAAGTAAAGGATAGGCCCTTCGCAGAGGGAAGCAGAGGTTGTCATGTGCGTTTAGGGTTGATGCACAAAATCTTAATGCAAAAGAACGTCACTTTATATTGCCCCTTGTATGTGGACCTTTATTATGCAATCCATCGCTTTTATTACTTCCACAACAAGTTCGTACAAAGCTTATTTTCTCTGCACTAATAAGTCATACATATTTAGAGAGCAATTTTTATTGCTTGCACCGATGACAACTTACTTGAAGGATCTTACTCAATCCATAGGTAGGTATGGTGGACTCTCATGGCAAAATTGGGTTTAAGGATATTTGGAAGCACAAGTAATATCTCTACTTGGTCCAAGGAATTTGGCTAGCATGAGGGAGAAAGGCAAGCTCAACATGTTTGGAAGGTCAATGACAGTATACTTTAACTAAGATGTCAGAAAACATAGACCATGACGTTGTCTTCCTTGTCCAACATCAACCCTTTTAGCATGTCATACTTAATGAGTGCTTCACAATCATAAAAGATGTCCAAGATAATATATTTATATGTGGACGCCTCTTTCCTTATCACTTCCTATTAATTGCAATGATGACCAAGGCTACTTTCATCAACTCTCAACAATTTTTATGCCTCATACTTTCTATGTGTGAAGTTATCACTATCCATAAGATCAATATGAACTCTTTTGTTCTTTCTACTTTCTCAAGATCATAGCAATATAGCAAAGCCCTTGACTCAACACTAATCTTTAGTATAGATAGCACACGGACTCGATTACATAAAGAGATCATTAAGCAAAACTCAAAACTACTTGACATCAAAAACTTCAACTACTAATAGTTCAAGATACTACTAAAAGGATCGAAACAAATAAAGCGGTAAAGATAGGAGTGTGATGGTGATACGATACCGTGGCACCTCCCCCAATCTTGGAAGTTGCCAAGGGGAGTGCCCATACCAATGTGATTATTTCTTCGGAGGTGTTGAAGTAGGAGTTGTTGCACTTTTCTTCTCTAGCTTGCGTCTGAGGCTAAAATTTTCCTCCCTCAGATCCTCATTCTCGAGCTCAAGTTTCATTATCTTTTTGCATAGTGTTGCCTTGCCGTCCTGCAAAAAACATGGTGGGATAGATTGGACCTTAGGGTGGCTTCACTTCTTGAACTCCACATGCATAGCACGAGGTTGAGGCAGTGGATCGTCCTCTTCATCAGAGCTTGTATCCTCCTTCATCTTTGGATCATAATCTTCTTCTTCCTCCGTGGTCTAGCCATAATGTTCTACATCACCATATACTTTTGGGTTTGCAATATAATCAGCCATGTAGCTCTCTCCCTCCGAATCTTGGGACGACATCTTGTTCCAAATCTGCAATAGGAACAGCTCGAAACGAAAACAGAGGATATTTGCGTGATATAGTGGTCAAAACCTTCGGGAGTATATATAATGAATTTTTACCGACAAAAATACATAACATACAAGAAAACGGAGTCCGGGAGGCGCACGAGGTGCCCACGAGAAAGGGGGGCGCGCCCTACAGGGGGGAGTGCCCTCCTCTCTCGTGGGAGCCTCGTGTCCCTTTCGGACTACTTCTTTCTTCCTAAAATCCTTAAATAATACAAAACTGATAAAAATTGCCATAAGAGTTGTTTTGGAGTCGGTTTACTTACCGTACCACGTACCTATGCCTTTTCGGGGTCTAGAACATTCTGGAAAGTGTCTCTTATGTATTCCTCAGGGGTTATGGTTTCAATAATATTAGTTTCAACATTAATAGGATTACCTGAAATATAATGTTTAATTCTTTGACCATTTACCACCCTCGGATTTGTGCCTTCGAAGTTGTTGATTTTTATAGCACCAGAATGATAGACCTCCTCGATAACGTAGGGACCTTCCCATTTTGAGAGAAGTTTTCCCGCAAAAAATCTTAAACGAGAGGTGAACAATAACACATAATCTCCTACGTTAAACTCACGCTTCTGTATTCTCTTATCATGCCAGCGTTTGACTTTTTCTTTGAAAACCTTGGCATTCTCATACGCTTGGGTTCTCCATTCATCAAGTGAGCTAATATTAAATAACCTTTTCTCACCGGCAAGTTTGAAGTCATAATTGAGCTCTTTAACAGCCCAATATGCTTTATGTTCAAGTTCAAGAGGTAAATGACATGCTTTTCGATAAACCATCTTATATGGAGACATACCCATAGGATTTTTGTATGCAGTTCTATAGGCCCATAATGCATCATCAAGTTTTTTGGACCAATTCTTTCTAGATCTATTCACAGTCTTTTGCAAAATTAATTTGAGATCTCTATTGCTCAACTCTACTTGACCACTAGACTGCGGGTGATAAGGAGATGCGATTCTATGATTGACATCATACTTAGCAAGCATCTTACGGAAAGCAACATGAATAAAGTGTGAACCACCATCAGTCATAAGATATCTAGGGACTCCAAACCTTGGAAAAAAACTTCTTTGAGCATTTTAATAGAAGTGTTATGATTAGCACTACTAGTTGGAATAGCTTCTACCCACTTAGTAACATAATCAACAGCAACTAAAATATGTGTATAACCATTAGAGGCAGGAAAAGGTCCCATATAATCAAAGACCCAAACATAAAATGGTTCAATAACAAGAGAATAATTCATAGGCATTTCTTGACGTCTACTAATGTTACCTATTCTTTGACATTCATCACAAGATACGACAAACTTACGAGCATCTTTGAAAAAAGTAGGCCAATAAAAACCAGATTGTAGTACCTTGTGTGCAGTTCTATCTCCAGCGTGGTGTCCTCCATAGGTTCAGAGTGACACTTGTGTAGAATTTGTTCCTGTTCATGCTCAGGCACACAACGTCTAATAATACCATCTACTCCTTCTTTATAAAGGTGTGGATCATCCCAGAAGTAATGTCTTAAATCATAAAAGAACTTTTTCTTTTGCTAGTATGTAAAACTAGGCGGTATATATTTAGCAACAATGTACTTAGCATAGTCAGCATACCAAGGAGCAGTACATGGAGCATTGACAACCGCTAACTGTTCATCAGGAAAGCTATCATTAATAGGCAGTGGGTCATCAAGAACATTTTCTAGCCTAGACAAGTTGTCTGCAACGGGGTTCTCAGCTCCCTTTCTATCAATAATATGCAAGTCAAATTCTTGGGGCAAGAGAACCCATTTAATGAGTCTAGGCTTAGCATCTTTCTTTTCCATAAGATATTTAATAGCAGCATGATCGGTTTGAATAGTAACTTTGGAATCAACAATATAAGGTCTAAACTTATCACATGCAAACACAACTGCTAAGAATTCTTTTTCAGTGGTAGCATAATTTCTCTGAGCAGTATCAAGAGTCTTACTAGCATACTGGATAACATTCAATTTCTTATCGACTCTTTGCCCTAAAATAGCACCTACAACATAATCACTAGCATCACACATAATTTCAAAAGGTAAATTCCAATTAGGTGGCTGAATAATAGGTGCAGTGATCAAAGCCTTCTTAAGAGTTTCAAATGCTTCTACACAATCATCATCAAAGACAAAAGGAATATCTTTTTGCCATAAATTAGTCAGAGGCCTAGAGATTTTAGAAAAGTCCTTAATGATCCTGCTATAAAAACCGGCAAGACCAAGGAAACTTCTTATACCTTGTACGTCCTTGGGACATGGCATCTTTTCAATAGCATCAACTTTTGCTTTATCAACTTCAATACCTCTCTCGGAGATCTTGTGCCCCAAGACAATCCCTTCATTAACTATAAGATGACACTTTTCCCAACTCAGGACGAGACTAGTGTCTTTGCATCTCTGCAAAACTCGATCAAGGTTGCTCAAACAATCATCAAAAGAGGATCCATAGATGGAGAAGTCATCCATGAATACCTCACAAATATTTTCACAAAAATCAGAAAATATAGCCACCATGCATCTTTGAGAGGTAGCACGTGCATTACATAAACCAAAAGGCATACGTCTCTAAGCAAAATTACCAAAAGGGCAAGTAAAAGTAGTTTTAGATTGATCCCTCGCTGATACAGGTATCTGAGAGAAGCCAGAATAACCATCTAGGAAGCAAAAATGTGTGTGTTTGGATAGCCTTTCTAGCATTTGATCAATAAAAGGTAAAGGGTAATGATCTTTCTTAGTAGCTTTATTTAACTTACGGAAATCAATTACCATCCTATAACCTGTAATAATTCTTTGCGGGATCAATTCATCTTTATCATTAGGAACAACGGCAATACCTCCCTTTTTGGGGACACAATGGACAGGGCTTACCCATTCACTATCAGCAACGGGATAAATAATACCTGCCTCGAGAAGTTTTAGTATCTCCTTTCTTACCACTTCCTTCATTTTGGGATTTAATCGTCTTTGAGGATCTCTAACTGGTTTGGCATCTTTCTCCACTGAGATTTTGTGTTGACATAATGTGGGACTAATGCCCTTAAGATCATCCAGAGTATATCCAATAGCAGCTTGGTGCTTCTTCAGAGTTTTCAATAATCTTTCTTCTTCTTTCTCTGAAAGGTTAGCACTAATAATAACATGATATATTTCTTTTTCATCAAGATAAGCATACTTAAGATTATCAAGTAATGGTTTGAGTTCAAACACGGGATCACCCTTGGGTGGAGGGGATCCCCAAGAATTTCAACGGGAAGGTTATGTTTCAGCATAGGTTCTTGTTTAAGGAACACTTCATCTATTTCTTCCCTTTCCTTCATAAACATATCATTTTAATGGTCTAGCAGATATTGTTCTAACGGATCAGTTGGTGAAATAGCAATGGAAGCAAGACCAATAATTCCATCCTTACTAGATGGTTCCCTTTCAGGAGGTTTTCTACTAAACTTAGCAAAATTAAACTCATGAGACATACCATCTATGCCAACAGTGACAATATTCTTTTCACAATTAATCTTAGCACTAGCAGTATTCAAGAAGGGTCTACCAAAAATAATGGGACAAAAATCATCTTGTGGGGAACCAAGAACGAGAAAATCAGAAGGTACTTAATCTTCCCACACAAGACTTCAACATCTCTAACAATCCCAATAGGTTTAATGGTGTCCCTATTAGCAAGATTAATAGTAACATCAATATCTTCTAATTCAACAGGTGCAATATCGTGCATAATTTCTTTATAAAGATCATAAGGTATCGCATTAGCACTAGCACCCAAATCACATAAACCATGATAACAATGATCTCCTATTTTAATAGAAATAACAGGCATGCCTACAACAGGTCTACGTGTCTTAGTATCGGGTCTAGCAATATTAGCAGTTTCACCCAAGAAAGAGATGACATGCCCATCTAAGTCCTCATACAAGAGATCTTTAATCATAGCAATACCAGGTTCTACATTAATTTGTTCAGGAGGTGTGTAATTCCTAGTATTACTCTTATGAACAACAGTCGAAGCCTTAACATGATCTTTTATCCTAACAGGAAAAGGAGGTTTTTCAACATAAGCAGTAGGAATAATGGGATCACTATATGTAATAGTCTTTTCTTCGACTGTAATAGGTGCAACTACTTTAACTTCAATTGGAGGATTAAATTTAAACCACTTCTCTTTAGGGAGATCAACGTGAGTAGCAAAAGTTTCACAAAAAGTAGCTACTATCTGAACGTCAAGTCCATACTTAGAGCTAAATCCACAGAAAGCATCGGTATCCATAAAAGATTTAACACAATCGAACTTATGTGTCATACCTGACTCCGTACCATCATCGGAACCCCAATCTTCATAGTTGCGTTTAATTCTTTCCAATAAGACCCATTTGAAATCAATAGTCTTTAGCATATAGGAACCAGCACAGGAAGTATCAAGCAAGTTGCGATTATCAAGAGAAAGCCGAGCATAAAAATTCTGAATATTCATTTCCCGAGAGAGCTCATGATTGGGGCATGAATATAACATTGACTTAAGCCTCCCCCAAGATTGAGTGATGCTTTCTCCTTTGCGAGGCCAGAAATTATATATGTAATTACGATCACGATGAACAAGATACATAGGATAGAACTTCTAGTGAAATTCCAATTTCAATCGCTTATAATTCCAATATCTCGTATCATCACATAGCCTATACCATGTCATTGCATATCCCTTCAAAGATAAAGGGAAGACCTTCCTTTTGACAACATCATCGGGAATACCTGCAAGCTTAAATAATCCACAAACTTCATCCACAATGTTAAGGTGTAAGTCGGGATGCAATGTTCCGTCTCCTACAAAAGGATTAGCTAGCAGTTTTTCTATCATACCCGAAGGAATCTCAAAGTGAATATTTTCATAAAGTTCAGTAGGTTGAGGAGCATCTATTTGATCTTCTGGTTAGGGTGAAGATACCCCAAACAAGCCCCTCAAAGGATTAGTTTCCATAGTGACAAGTAACAGAAAATTTCAGCACACTATATAAATATTTCCTTACCAAGTTCCACTCACCAAGAGCGCTACGCTCCCCGGCAATGGCGCCAAAAAAGAGTCTTGATGACCCACAAGTTTAGGGGATCTATCATAGTCCTTTCGAAAAGTAAGAGTGTCGAACCCAACGAGGAGCAGAAGGAAATGATAAGCGGTTTTCAGTAAGGTTTTCTCTGCAAGCACTAAAATAGTAGGTGATAGATAGTTTCGTGATAAGATAAATGGTAACAAGCAAAAGTAAATAAAGTAAATAAATTGCAGCAAGGTGGCCCAATCCTTTATTTAGCAAAGCATAAGCCTGGACAAATTCTAATAATGAGGAAAGAGCTCCCGAGGACACATTGGGAATTATCGTCAAGCTAGTTTTCATCACGTTCATATGATTCGTGTTTGGTACTTTGATAGTTGATATGTGGGTGGACTGGTACTTGGGTACTTCCCTAACATGGACAAGCATCCCACTTATGATTAACCCCTATTGCAAGCATCCGCAACTACAAAAAGGAGTATTAAGGTAAACCTAACCACAACATTAAACATATGGGTCCATATCGACCGCTAACGAAGCAACGCGTAAACTAGGGTTTAAGCTTCCGTCCCTCTAGCAACCCATCATCTACTTATTACTTACCTATGCCTTCCTCTAGGCCCAAATAATGGTGAAGTGTCATGTAGTCGACGTTCACATAACACCACTAGAGGAAAGACAACATACATCTCATCAAAATATCGAACGCATACCAAATTCACATGACTACTAATAGCAAGACTTCACCCATGTCCTCAGGAACAAACGTAACTACTCACAAAGCATATTCATGTTCATAATCAGAGGGGTAATAATATGCATAAAGGATCTGAACATATGATCTTCCACCAAGTAAAGCAAATAGCATCAACTACAAGGAGTAATCAACAATACTAGCAACCCACAGGTACCAATTTGTGGTTTTTATACAAGATTGGATACAAGAGATGAACTAGGGTTTTGAGATGAGATGGTGCTGGTGAAGATGTTGATGGAGATTGACCCCCTCCCGATGAGAGGATCGTTGGTGATGACGTTGGTGATGATTTCCCCCTCCCGGAGGGAAGTGTCCCCGGCAGAACAGCTCCGCCAGAGCCCTAGATTGATTCCACCAAGGTTCCGCCTCGTGGCGGCGGAGTTTCGTACCGTAAGCTTGCCCATGATATTTTCCAGGGGAAACCCTTCATATAGTAGAACATGGACGCTGGAGGCCCACCGGGGGGCCCAGGAGATAGGGGGCGCGCCCTAGGGGGGGCGCCCCCTGTCTCCTGGACAGGATGTGGGCCCCCTGGCCTATTTCTTTTGCCCAAGAATTCTTATTAAATCTAAAAAGTTGTTTCGTGGAGTCTCAGGTCTTTTGGAGTTGTGCAGAATAGGTTTCCAACGTTTGCTCCTTTTCCAGCCAGAATTCCAGCTGCCGGCATTCCCCCTCTTCATGGTAAACCTTGTAAAATAAGAGAGAATAGCCATAAGTATTGAGATATAATGTGTAATAACAGCCCATAATGCAATAAATATTGATATAAAAGCATGATGCAAAATGGACGTATCAATCTGCAGCCTTCTGACCACAATAGGCAAGATCAAGTTCAGGCCGGCCCCGCCGTCAACCAACATCTTTGTCACCTTGAGGTTGCGGATTGTTGGTGAAACCAACAACGGCAAGCACCCAACCGCAGTGGTGCGGTCAGGGTGGTCCTTGGTATCAAAGATGATGGGCGTGCATGGACCATTTCAGCGGCTTCTGTGCGTCAAATGATGGCTCCACCGCTGTGATCTCACACGCCCACTGCTTGAGTTGGCGGTGGGATGTATGCAGCGAGGCGCCACCATCGACGCACATGACCTTGGTGGCTTTCTGAAACTCATGGTCGCCGGACTCGTCGTCCTTGTCATGATCATCGTCTTCCTGCTTCTTGTCGCGGCCCCAGGCGGGCCTCTCTTGCTGATTATCCTTGCCGCGGCGGCCTCCTTGGCCGCCACGTTTCTTGCCGGATCCCTCGGCACCATCTGGGCCTTTCTCCTTGTCCTTCCGCTCATACTCGACTTTCTTCTTCTCGGCGAGCAGCTCTACCTACCGGCAGTTTTGGAGATCATGGCCCTTGGTGCGGTGGATCTTGCAATACTGCTTGTTGGAGCCTCCTGGCTTATCGGCAGACGCCAAGGCCTGGCAAGCGGCACACCCGGCAACCTCCTTGCCGGGGTCGCTTGCCTTGGGTTTCTTGGTGGCACCAGTATCGTCGGATCCCTCGACGGCAAGCACGGTCTTGCTCCTGCGCTTCCTGTTACGGCACCGGCCCTTCTTTGCAGGGGTGGCGGTGTCATCTGTGGAGTCGGTTTCCGCACCGGCGTCTTCGCCGGGGTACTTCCTTCCCTCCTCAGCACGAGCGCATAGATCGGCCAGAACATAGAGCTCGGCCACATCCTTAACCTTGTTCATCACCAGCTCTTCTTGCATCTTGCGATTGCGTATGTTCTGATGGAACGCACTGATCACGGCGCAGGATGAACATCGGGGATGTTGTACTGCACTCGGCTGAACCTCTGGATGTACTTGCATAGGTTTTCTCCTTCCTTCTGGGGGATGATGTGTAAATCACTCGCCTGGCCATGAGCTTGGTGACCTCCAGTAAAGGCGCCAACAAACTCATGGCACAGATCCGCCCAAGAAGAGATGGAATCCACCGGCATGTGCATTAACCATGACATAACATTAGGCTTGAGTGCCAACGGGAAGTAGTTGGCAAGCACCTTATCATCGTGGGCCCCAGCAGCTTGCATCACGATGGTGTAGATGCTGAGGAACTCTGACGGGTGAGTCTTGCCATTATACTTCTCGCCAACGTCGGGTTTGAACGTGTAGTGGGAAGGCCACTGGAACTGCCGCAGCTCACGGGTGAAAGCCGGACAACCCACCTCATAAGGTAGACCACCGTAGCCTCCCGGCGTTGTGTGGTCCGTAGAGGGTCCTGCCCGCCTGTCCGACTAGTGGCGCGTGTCACGTCGGCGCTCGATCATAGTTCGAGCGTCCTCATGAGGCCGCTCCTGAAGGTCTTGGCGCTGATCGCGGTTGGTTCGCGGGTCGGACGACGCGATAGAGATATCATCATGAGCGTTGTCGCGACGAACCGACACCCGGGGCGGTCAGGACGGAGGAGGGGAGTGCACCGTGGCTGCATCGCCTCCGCCACGGTCTCCGCTGGCATGCGGTGGCCCAGTGGAGCGACGGCCTGCGTGTCTCGTCGGCCGCAACTCATCGTTGTTGGCGATGCCGACAAGGCTCCGGACGGTGGCCCTCCATTCATCAAGCTTCTCCGCGGCGGGAGGAAAATCGAGGAGCAGCTGCGCGCGCTAGGGCTTCCGCTGGCGTGGGTGGCGGCGAAAGCTGGGTGGACCCCGATGCGCCTCGACTCCTAACCACGTTAGAAGAAACTGCGTCACGGCTCTGCAGCCGTTCGCCACCTCCGTCAGCACCTCGGCACGCATGCTGGCCCTCTTTTTCATGTGATGGACGCACGGGACTCTTCCCAGGGCGGCGCGCAGGGTCAACGGCAGGGTGACGCTGCTCATCACACACAACCTGAGAGGAGCGCGCCGTGGGCTCCGGTGTTGGTGTCTTGGAGGTCGCCGTGCTGCCGCCTGGTGGGACAGCGACACCCCTGGAGGGCCCCGCGCCGCCTGCGGGGGGGCCGACTCCACCTCCGGAGCCCGCGATTGGTGGCCCATCGCCTGGCATGCGAATGACGCCACTTGCCAGGCCGGGTCCAGCAGGGTGATGCAGATGTTCGCGGGCCGCGCCACGGGTTCTCTCCACGACTGGCCCGCTGTCGGTCCGCGCCGGCACCAACCCGGTCCCGGACGAACCGATCGCCGTGGTCGTCTTCTTCTTTGGAGCCATGGCGATGAAGAACAGCTAGGTCAACTGCTAGGCCAGATCCTCACGATTGCGCACCCCTACCTAGCGCGCCAAAGATGTCAGTGGGAAACGACACCTATGGGATCACTGGAATCCCTTCTACGGTTGCGGGGCGCGGGGATCGCAAGAAGAGCAAGACTAGCAGACAACATAGAGGGATTAACTTAGGTTCGGGCCGCAAAGATGCGTAAAACCCTACGATCCTGCTTTGGTGGATGTATTCAGTGTTCTTGAACTCTTGAACTAGCTCTAGGTGCTGCGAGGTTCGAGAGAGCCGAATCCTTTCTCAGTGTGCCATGGGCCTCCTTTTATAGACGAAAGGGGCTGCCACAGTGGCACACAGGAGGTGGAAAGTGCTACAGCGTTGCGAGCTTATCGCTGGTATTACAGGACAAGACGCATTTAATGCGAGGCTTAGGTGTCCCTTCGCTTTATTGGGACGGGAGCAAGGCATGTCCCGTCCGTCGCTGCTCCTCCTCGCTTCGACACGCGCCGTGGCCAGCGGTGCATGCAATGCTATGTAGGCTGGCAAGCAGCTGAGGTGGCGCGGTGGTGGAGCCTCCACGAAGGGTTGCATGTTGCCACGCGGGTGCATGCCCAGCTGGCTGGGTTGGCAGCTGCATGCGAAAGGTGGCGAAGACCTGGCTGGTGCAGGCCTGGCAGAGGCCCTGCCGGTGAACTTGGCCAGGGTCTCATCGGGTGGCCCGGCAAGGGTCTTGCCGGGTGGCCCGGCAAGGGCCTTGCCATGGCGTGCTAACTTCCCCGGCAAGGATCTTGTCTGGGGTCTCGTGGGTTTCTTCGGTGAGGATAGTTGCCTTCTTATCCTCATTTGATCTTGAGCATTCTATGTCTTCACAAAGATCTACATACCACCACGGAGGTGCCTCCCGAGCCCTGTCTAACGCAATTGTCTAGCGTTGGTGGGCTCAAGGGTGGCTCACATCGGCTGGCGCGGGCGAGCTGCGCCGGCAAGGGTCTTGCCGGGGCTGCTAAGGCTGCCCCGGCAAGGGTCCTTGCCAGGGAAACCTACTACGCCTATCTGATATTTGTGGCCTTGGTCCTTGTCGTTGCTCTGTTTGCCTTGTGGCTTTAGCTTCTTCTCCAGCTTCCCTTTCCTGCCATGTCTATGCGTGGCCGTGGCAGGAGTCTCTGACTGCCCGTGCACAAGTAAAGGTGTCAAAAGGAGAGCCCCTACTTTTGTACACCGACACATAGGGAATGACTTTCATTCTCTTTCTCTTTCTTGCCGTGGTCGGGCTTTGAGTCTTACTCAACTTTACACCTTGTAATACATGCAAGAATCCTTTTCTTTGACTGATCCATCTTGAACTTCTTCAAAACTTTACCAAGGTATGTGCTTTGTGAAAGTTCAATTAAGCGTCTTGATCTATCTCTATAGATCTTGATGCCCAATATGCAAGAAGCTTCGCCGAGGTCTTTCATGGAAAAACTCTTATTCAAGTATCCCTTTATGTTATCCAGAAATTCTATATCATTTCCAATCAACAATATGTCATCTACATATACAATTAGAAATGCTATAGAGCTCCCACTCACTTTCTTGTAAATATAGGCTTCTCCAAATGTCTGTATAAAACCATATGCTTTGATCACAATATCAAAATGTTTATTCCAACTCCGAGAGGCTTGCACCAGTCCATGAATGGATCGCTGGAGCTTGCACACTTTGTTAGCACCCTTTGGATCGACAAAAACTTACTGTTGCATCATATACAACTCTTCTTTAAGAAATATCCATTTAAGGACTGCAGTTTTATATCCATTTGCCATATTTCATAAAATATGGCAATTGCTAACATGATTCGGACAGATTTAAGCATTGCTACAGTTGAGAAAATCTCATTGCAGTCAACACCTTGAACTTGTCGAAAAACCTTTTATGACAAGTCGAGCTTTGTAGATAGTAACACTACTATTAGTATCCATCTTCCTCTTGAAGATCCATTTATTTAATATGTCTTACTAACCATCGGGCAAGTCCACCAAAGTCCACACTTTGTTCTCATACATGGATCCCATCTTAGATTTCATTGCCTCATGCCATTTCGTGGAATCTGGGCTCATCATTGCTTCCTCATAGTTCGTATGTTCATCATGGTCTAGTAACTTGACTTCCAGAATAGGATTACCGTACCACTCTGGTGTGTATCTTACTCTGGAAGACCTAAGAGGTTCGGTAGTAACTTGATCTGGAGCTTCATGATCATCATCATTAGCTTCCTCACTAATTGGTGTAGGAATCACAAGAATTGATTTCTGCGATGAACTACTTTCAAATAAGGGAGAAGGTACAGTTACCTCATCAACTTCTACTTTCCTCCCAATCACTTCTTTTGAGAGAAACTCCTTTTCTAGAAATGATCCATTCTTAGCAACGAATATCTTGCCTTCGGATCTGTGATAGAAGGTGTACCCAATAGTTTCCTTTGGATATTCTATGAAGACGCACTTATTCTATGAAGATGCACTTCTCCGATTTGGGTTCGAGCTTATCAGGTTGAAGCTTTTTCACATAAGCATCGCAGCCCCAAACTTTAAGAAACGACAACTTTGGTTTCTTGCCAAACCACAGTTCATAAGGCGTCGTCTCAACGGATTTTGATGGTGCCCTATTTAAAGTGAATGCAGCTGTCTCTAATGCATAACCCCAAAACGATAGTGGTAACCCGATAAGAGACATCATAGATTGCACCATATCCAATAAAGTGTGGTTACGTGTTCGGACACACCATTATGCTGTGGTGTTCCATGTGGCGTGAGCTATGAAACTATTCCACATTATTTTAAATGAGGGCCAAACTCATAACTCAAATATTCTCCTCCACGATCAGATCGTAGAAACTTTATTTTCTTGTTATGATGATTCTCCACTTCACTCTGAAATTCTTTGAAATTTTCAAATGTTTCAGAATTGGGTTTCATTAAGTAGATATACCCATATCTTCTCAAATCATCTGTGAAGGTCTGGAAATAACGATACCCGCCACGAGCATCAACACTCATTGGACCTCATACATCGGGTATGTATTATTTTCAATAAGTCACTAGCTCGTTCCATTGTTCCAGAGAACGGAGTTTTAGTCATCTTGCCCATAAGGCACGGATCGCAAGCATCAAATGATTCATAATCAAGTGATTCCAAAAATCCATCTTTATGAAGTTTCTTCATGCGCTTTACACCGATATGACCCAAACGGCAGTGCCACAAATATGTTGCATTATCATTATCAATTTTGCATCTTTTGGCATCAATATTATGAATATGTGTATCACTACGATCAAGATTCAATAAACCGTCAACATTGGGTGTATGACCACAGAAGGTTTTATTCATGTAAACAGAATAACAATTTATTCTCTGTGTTAGATGAATAATCGTATTGCAATAAATATGATCTAATCATATTTATGCTCAACACAAACACCAAATAACATTTATTTAGGTTCAACACTAATCTTAAAAGTATAGGGAGTGTGCGATGATGATCATATCAATCTTGGAACCACTTCCAACACACAGCATCACTTCACCCTCAACTAGTCTCTGATTATTCTGTAACTCCTGTTTCGAGTTACTAATCTTAGCAACCGAATAAGTATGAAATACCTAGGGGATACTATAAACACTAGTACGGTACACATCAATAACCTGTATATAAAATATACCCTTGTTCACTTTGCCATCCTTCTTATCCACCAAATATTCAGGGCATTTCCGCTTCCAGTTACCATTTCCTTTGCAGTAGAAGCACTCAGTTTCAGGCTTTGGTCCAGCTTTGGGCTTCTTCATGGGAGTGACAACTTGCTTGTCATTCTACTTGAAGTTCCCTTTCTTTCCCTTTGCCCATTTCTTGAAACTATTGGTCTTGTAGATCATCAACACTTTGATGCTCTTTCTTGATTTCTACCTTCGTTGATTTCAACATCACGAAGAGCTCGAAATCGTTTTTGTCATCCCTTGCATACTATAGTTCATCATGAAGTTCCAGTAACTTGGTGATGGTGACTAGAGAACTCTCTCAATCACTATCTTATGTGGAAGATTAACTCCCACTTGATTCAAGTGATTGTAGTACCCAGACATTTTGAGCATATGCTCACTAGTTGAGCAATTATCCTCCATCTTTTAGGCAAAGTACTTGTCAGAGGTCTCATACCTCTTGGCACGTGCATGAGTCTAAAATACCAATTTCATCTCTTGGAACATCTCATATGCTCCGTGACATTTCAAAAACTTTTTTGAAGTCGCGGTTCTAGGCTGTAAAGCATGGTGCACAAAACTATCAAGTAGTCATCATATTGAGCTAACCACACGTTGATAACGTCTGCATCTGCTCCTGCAATAGGTCTATAACCTAGTGGTGCATCAAGGACATAATTCTTATGTGCAGCAATGAGGATACACCTCAAATCACGGACCTAGTCCGCATCTTCGCTACTAACATCTTTCAACTTAGTTTTCTCTAGGAACATAAAAAACATAGGGAAGCTATAACACGAGCTATTGATCTACAACATAATTTGCAAAATACTATCAGGACTAAGTTCATGATAAATTAAAGTTCAATTAATCATATTACTTAAGAACTCACACTTAGATGGACATCCCTCTAGTCATCTTAATGATCACGTGATCCAAATCAACTAAACCATGTCCGATTATCATGTGAGATGGAGTAGTTTTCAATTGTGAACATCACTATGTTGATCATATCTACTATATGATTCACGCTCGACCTTTCGGTCTCCAGTGTTCCAAGGCCATATCTGCATATGCTAGGCTCCTCAAGTTTAACCCAAGTATTTTGCATGTGCAAAACTGGATTGCACTCGTTTTATGTGAACATAGAGCCTATCACACCCGATCATCACGTGCTGTCTCAGCACGAAGAACTGTCGCAACTATGCATACTCAGGGAGAACACTTGTACCTTGAAATTTAGTGAGATATCATCTTATAATGCTACCTCGAAGTAAGCAAAATAAGACACTATTAGGAAAACGGCTATAGCTAATATGGACATTAATGGCGCACCACGTATGTGGTGCACCACTACTATATAGCAGTGGCGCACCATATATAGGTACGCCATTAAACTCCAAATACTAATGGCGCACCGCATCCACGGTGCGCCACTACTAACAATTTTTTTTCCAAAACTAGTAATTGCGCACTAGGGGATAGTGCGCCATTACTAGTTTAACTAGTAATGGCGCACCACACCTTCGGTGCGCCACTACTAACAAGTTTTTTTATTTTTTTCAAAACTAGTAATGGCGCACCAGGGGATAGTCCGCCATTACCAGTTTTAACTCGTAATCGCGCACCATGACACGTCTCCAACGTATCTATAATTTATGAAGCATTCATGCTATTTTATTATCTGTTTTGAATGATTACGGGCTTTATTATACACTTTAATATTACTTTTGGGACTAACCTATTAACCGGAGGCCCAACCCATATTGTTGTTTTATTGTTTGTTTTAGTATTTCGAAGAAAAGGAATATCAAACAGAGTCCAAATGGAATGAAACCTTCGGGAGTGTGATTTTTGGAAAGGATATGATCCGGGAGACTTGGATTTCAAGCAAGGGAAGGCTCGAGGAAGCCAGGAGATAGGAGGGCGCGCCCACTCCCCTGGGTGTGCCCCCCTGTCTCCTGGGCCCCTCGAGGCTCCCCTGACCAACTTATTTCACCTATATAAGTCCACGTACCCTAAAAACATCGAAACAGAAGATAGATCGGGAGTTCCGCCGCCGCAAGCCTCTGTATCCACCAAAAACTTCTCGGAAGCCCGTTTCGGCACCCTGCCGGAGGGGGAATCCCTCGCCGGTGGCCATCTTCATCATCCCGGCGCTATCCATGACGAGGAGGGAGTAGTTCACCCTCGGGGTTGAGGGTATGTACCAGTAGCTATGTGTTTGATCTCTCTCTCTCGTGTTCTCTCTATGGCACGATCTTGATGTATCGTGAGCTTTGCTATTATAGTTGGATCTTATGATGTTTCTCCCCCTCTACTCTCTTGTGATGAATTCAGTTTTCCCTTTGAAGTTATCTTATCGATTGAGTCTTTAGTGATTTGAGAACACTTGATGTATGTCTTGCCGTGTTTATCTATGGTGACAATGGGATATCACGTGCCTCTTGATGTATGTTTTGGTGATCAACTTGTGGGTTCCGCCCATGAACCTATGCATAGGGGTTGGCACACGTTTTCGTCTTGACTCTCCGGCAGAAACTTTGGGGCACTCTTTGAAGTACTTTGTGATGGTTGAATAGATGAATCAGAGATTGTGTGATGCATATCGTATAATCATGCCCACAGATACTTGAGGTGACAATGGAGTATCTAGGTGACATTAGGGTTTTGGTTGATTTGTATCTTAAGGTGTTATTCTAGTACGAACTCTAGAATAGATCGATCCGAAAGAATAACTTTGAGGTGGTTTCGTACCCTACCATAATCTCTTCGTTTTTTCTCCGCTATTAGTGGCTTCGGAGTGACTCTTTGTTGCATGTTGAGGGATTGTTATATGATCTATCTATGTTATTATTGTTGAGAGAACTTGCACCAGTGAAAGTATGAACCCTATGCCTTGTTTCCTACCATTGCAATACCATATACGCTCACTTTTATCATTAGTTACCTTGCTGTTTTTATAATTTCAGATTACAAATACCATATCTACTATCAATTTTGCACTTGTATCACCATCTCTTCGCTGAACTAGTGCACCTATAAAATTTGCCATTGTATTGGGTGTGTTGGGGACACAGGAGACTCTTTGTTATTTGGTTGCAGGGTTGCTTGAGAGATAGCATCTTCATCCTACGCCTCCCACGGATTGATAAACCTTAGGTCATCCACTTGAGGGAAATTTGCTACTGTCCTACAAACCTCTGCACTTGGAGGCCCAACAACGTCTACAAGAAGATGGTTGTGTCGTAGACATCAAGCTCTTTTCTAGCGTCGTTGCCGGGAGGTGAGTGCTTGAAGGTATATCTTTAGATCTTGCAATTGAATATTTTTGTTTCTTGTTTTATCACTAGTTTAGTTTATAAAAGAAAAACTACACAAATATGGAGTTAAGCTTGTCTCATATGCTTCATCTTTTTAATATCTTTCGTGAGTATGATGAAAAGGAAAATTGTGCTCAAGTGCTAGAAGAAGAAATCTATAGAATGTTTGATACTAAATCTTTGAATGATTAGCATGATTGCAATGTTGTTAGTATGAACTCTTTCAATATCCATAGTACTAATGATGATTGCACTAGTTATGATGAAAATGTCTCTTATAAGCATGTCGATTTTTGTGGAGAGCATTGGGTTTGCATGGACACACCAAATAGAGAAAATAGATATTGCAAGAGGCATAAGTATTTAGGAACTAAAGGGTTCCAAGAAAGGCTAGATAAGAGTGCTGAGAATTTAAGATATCTTTATCGTTGTGAACTTTGCAATGAACGTGATCATTTACATCTCCAATGCAAATTGTTTCGTGATCGAATCATGTCCAAAAATTGTGATGATTTGATCTCCCTTGCTCATTACAATGAACTTAGTTTGCTTTTGGGTTATGTAGAATTGAAACGTGGAACTAAGCTTATTCCAAAATTTAATCTTGAGCATTTCCTTGATATTGAATTAGAGGATATTTATTTGTTTTGTGCGGTGAATTGCATTGAAAATACTTATATTGCCAATCACCTAAAGAAAAGAAAGCAATTAGAAGATGAAGAGAATACTAATGAAAGGGAAGAGACTTCCCAATCTCCTCCTATTATTTCTTATGATGAATCAGGTAATGAGGAGGAGCTTTCTATTCAACCAATCTCATCAATAAGGAGCTCAAAGAGGAAGGTTGAACCCACACATAAAGTGAAGAAGAAAACGAAAAGGAGCAACAAAGGTAGAAAGGTATCCCTCCCAAATGATGTTGCTCCTACTACTCATTATGATGATGATAATTGCTATACTATTGGTGCTATCCATACTATTAATGATGAGAGTGATTATGCTTATGATACGAAAAGGCCCAATCTTGGGGAAGCTATGTTTAATGAGGATAAAATATTTGAGAATATATTTGCTGCAATTAATGTTTGTCCCAAGCTTGGGGATGCTACCTTTAATTAAGATGATATTTTTAGCATCCCAAGCTTTGATATGCAAAGTTGTTATTGTGATAGCATGCCTCTTACCTATGATGATTATATTGATGAAAGTGGGTTTGGAAGAGTGTCAACTTTAGGAAGTAGTGGTCCCACTATTTTGGAGGGTGTTGAATTTTATTGTGATGGATATGGAAGTGGATTTGGAAGAGTGTCAACTTTATTTAGTGATTCCACTATCGGGAGAGGTTTCAATCGATTATGATGAGAACGAAGTTGCTACTTATGATGATTATTGTGATGAAACTTATGCTATAAAAAGTAGTGATGATTATATTTATAAAACTTGTCATGATTATGATTACCCTTTTTCTGAACATTACTCTTTTAATGTGGAAACAATTTTTAGTGTTCAAGTCTCTTATGATACTCCCACTATTCCGAATGAGAAGAAATTTGTTTATGTGGAGAGTAGTAAATTTTCTATGCTTGTAGATCATGAAAATAATGCTTTAGGTGCTGGTTATATTGTTGAATTAATTCATGATGCTACTGAAAATTATTATGAGGGAGGAACATATGCTTGTAGGAATTGCAATAATGTCAAGTTTCCTCTCTATGTGTTCAAACTCTTGAAGCTATGCTTGTTTTACCTTCCTATGCTAGTTGATCCTTGTTCCCATAAGTTTTTTGCTCACAAAATGCCTATGCATAGGAAGTGGGCTAGACTTAAATTTGCTATTCATATGCTTCATGATGCTCCCGTTATGTTTCAATTCTTATCTTTTATGTGAGCATCATCGTCATCATCATGCCTAGCTAGAAAGGCATTAAAGAAAAGCGCTTGTTGGGAGACAACCCAATATTTACCCTTACTGGTTTTGTGTGTTCACATGATTATGCTACTGAAGTAATCATGTCTTATAGCTTTTGTTTCAACAAAGTGCCAAGTAAGACCTTTAGGATAGCTTACGGTGATGGTTGTGTTGATCCTGCTGAAAATCGGAAACTTTTGCACCCAGTAAATTAGTTTTATTAATTCACATAAACGTGATTCTGATATGAATCGTTTTGCTATGGATTGGTAAAAAAATTTCTTAGGACTTCCTAATTTGGTAGGATTTGTGGAGTTCTAGAAGTATACGTTTGATACAGATTACTACAGACTGTTCTGTTTTTGACAGACTCTGTTTTCTATGTGTTGTTTGCTTATTTTGATGAATCTATGAGTAGTATCGGAAGGTATGAACCATAGATAAGTTGGAATACAGTAGGTTTAACACCAATATGAATTTAGAATGAGTTAATTACAGTACCTAAGTGGTGGTTTTATTTTCTTATACTAACGGAGCTTACGAGTTTTCTGTTGAGTTTTGTGTTGTGAAGTTTTCAAGTTTCGGGTAAAGATTCAATGGACTATGGAATAAGGAGTGGCCAGAGCCTAAGCTTGGGGATGCCCAAGGCACCCCAAGGTAATATTAAAGGACAACCAAGACCCTAAGCTTGGGTATGCCCCGGATGGCATCCCCTCTTTCGTCCTTGTTCATCGGTAACTTTACTTGGAGCTATATTTTTATTTGCCACATGTTATGTGTTTTGCTTGGAGCGTCATTTTCTTTTGTTAGTATTTGCTTTCTGTTATTTAGAATAATGTTTTGCATCTTTAGTTTCAATAAAAATGTCAAGGATAGCCTTTACCATGCTTATTTTGCTAGTATACATGTTGCTGTTTGAAAACAGAAAGTTTACCGCTGTTGCAAAAATTCCATAGAAAATTCAGAAAATTATATAATGTTGAAACTTTTTGCATATTGAGATATGATAAATATTCTACAGCGTAGTATTTTTCTCATAATTTTTGGATTTAGGGAAGTATTGATACTCTTGCATTCTTTACAGACTATACTGTTTTTGCAGATTGCTGTTATGTTTGCATTGTTTGCATATGTTTGCTTGTTTAATGATTCTATTTGAGGATAGGAGTATTAAATATGCAGAGGCATTTAGTATGCAATGTTGAATAATAATTTTTGTGATTTGTTACAGTAGAAAATGATAAGGTTTTGCATTGGTTTATACTAACCTATCTCACGAGTTCTTGTTGAGTTTGGTATGGATCAAGCTTTTGATAAAAAGAGAAACAATGATATGAGAGGAATTAAGGAGACACAAAAGTTCAAGCTTTGGGGATGCCCAAGGCACCCCAAGATAATATTTCAAGAAGTCTCAAGCATCTAAGCTTGGGGATGCCCCGTTAGGCATCCCACCTTTCTTCTTCAACAACTATCGGTTAGTATGAGTTGTGCTATCATTGCAATGTCATTTGATTTCGCTTTGCTTGTTATTCGAATAAAGTACTTAAGATCTGAAATTCTTAAATTAGAGAGAGTCTTCACATAGTTACGTAATTATTTAGCTACTCATTGATCTTCACTTATATCTTTTTGGAGTAGTTTGTCATTTACTCGCGTGCTTCACTTATATCCTATGAGTAAATGGTTGAATGAGTTCAATGTCATAAAGCTGAAATTATATATGTCTCATTTGCTTATCCCATGGGGAGTAATGACTTCACATCTAAGAAGTAGAGGTTGTAAATTTATTGAAGGTTAGCAAGCATTGTATTGGTCATTTGAACAATTCATGAAAGAATATTGAAGGAAGAGAGATTTCACATATAAATATACTATCTTAGACATCTTTTATAATTGTGAGCACTCATTAAGTATGACATGCTAAAGAGTTGATGTTGGACAAGGAAGACAATGTAATGGGTTATGTTTTCACACATCTGAGTTAAAGTATATTGTCATGGATCATTCAAACATGTTGAGCTTGCATTCCCCCTCACGCTAGCCAAATTCCTTGCACCAAGTAGAGATACTACTTGTGCTTCCAAATATCCTTAAACCCAGTTTTGCCATGAGAGTCCACTATACCTACCTATGGATTGAGTAAGATCCTTCAAGTAAGTAGTCATCGGTGCAAGCAATAAAAATTGCTCTCTAAATATGTATGATCTATTAGTGTGAAGAAAATAAGCTTTATACGATCTTGTTATGGAAGCAATAAAAGTGAAGGACTGCATAATAAAAGTTCCATATACAAGTGGCAATATAAAGTGACGTTCTTTTGCATTAAGATTTTGTGCATCCAACCCTAAAAGCGCATGACAACCTCTGCTTCCCTCTGCGAAGGGCCTATCTTTTACTTTATGTCTTTTACTTTATGCAAGAGTCAAGGTGATCTTCACCTTTCCCTTTTTCATTTTATCCTTTGGCAAGCACCTCGTGTTGGGAAGATCCTCATATATATATCCAATTGGATGTAAGTTAGCACGAACTATTATTGTTGACGTCACCCAAAGGTGAATACGTTGGGAGGCAACACTATAAGCCCCTATCTTTCTCAGTGTCCGATTGAAACACCATAACCATTAGATTGCGTGAGTGTTAGCAATTGTAGAAGACTATATGATAGTTGAGTATGTGCAGTTTGCTAAATCAAAGCTCTGACATAGACCCTTCCTGAAAATAAGATGAATTGCAATTGTTTGATGACTTAGAACGAAGTTTGCTAGTTTTCAAGAAAGTTTATGGTCTATGCTTTAAACATGTGAATAGCTTTTTACTTGTTCGTGAGAAGTTTTATGAGATGAACTACTGTTATGACATATAATGATGCTAGAAAAGGTGATTGAAATTATCATTGATCAAACTTGTGCACCTGCTAGCATTCACACTTCATAAATTCTTTCTTTTATCATTTACCTACTCGAGGACGAGCAGGAATTAAGCTTCGGGATGTTGATACGTCTCCAACATATCTATAATTTATGAAGCATTCATGCTATTTTATTATCTGTTTTGAATGATTACGGGCTTTATTATACACTTTTATATTACTTTTGGGACTAACCTATTAACCGGAGGCCCGGCCCATATTGTTGTTTTATTGTCTGTTTCAGTATTTCGAAGAAAAGGAATATCAAACGGAGTCCAAACGGAATGAAACCTTCGGGAGAGTGATTTTTGGAAAGGATATGATCCGGGAGACTTAGAGTTCAAGCAAGGGAAGGCTCGAGGAAGCCAGGAGATAGGAGAGCACGCCCACCCCCTAGGCGCGCCCCTGTCTCCTGGGCCCCTCAAGGCTCCCCCGACCGACTTCTTTCGCCTATATAAGTCCACGTACCCTAAAAACATCGAAACAGAAGATAGATCGGGAATTCCGCCACCGCAAGCCTCTGTAGCCACCAAAAACCTCTCGGGAGCCCGTTCCGGCACCTTACCGGAGGGGGAATCACTCACCCGTGGCCATCTTCATCATCCTAGTGCTATCCATGACGAGGAGGGAGTAGTTCACCCTCGGGGTTGAGGGTATGTACCAGTAGCTATGTGTTTTATCTCTCTCTCTCGTGTTCTCTCTATGGCACGATCTTGATGTATCGTGAGCTTTGCTATTATAGTTGGATCTTATGATGTTTCTCCCCCTCTACTCTCTTGTGATGAATTGAGTTTTCCCTTTGAAGTTATCTTATCGGATTGAGTCTTTAATGATTTGAGAACACTTGATGTATGTCTTGTCGTGTTTATCTGTGGTGACAATGGTATATCACATGCCTCTTGATGTATGTTTTGGTGATCAACTTGCGGGTTCCGCCCATGAAACTATGCAGAGGGGTTGGCACACATTTTCGTCTTGACTCTCCGGTAGAAACTTTGGGGAACTCTTTGAAGTACTTTGTGTTGGTTGAATAGATGAATCTGATATTATTTGATGCATATCGTATAATCATGCCCACGGACAATTGAGGTGACAATGGAGTATCTAAGTGACATTAGGGTTTTGGTTGATTTGTATCTTAAGGTATTATTCTAGTACGAACTCTTGAATAGATCGATCCGAAAGAATAACTTTGAGGTGGTTTCGTACCCTACCATAATCTCTTCGTTTGTTCTCCGCTATTAGTGGCTTTGGAGTGACTCTTTGGTGCATGTTGAGGGATTGTTATATGATCTATCTATGTTATTATTGTTGAGAGAACTTGCACTAGTGAAAGTATGAACCCTATGCCTTGTTTACTACCATTGCAATACCGTTTATGCTCACTTTTATCATTAGTTACCTTGCTGTTTTTATAATTTCAGATTACAAATACCCATATCTACTATCCATTTTGCACTTGTATCACCATCTCTTCGCCAAACTAGTGCACCTATACAATTTTCCATTGTATTGGGTGTGTTGGGGACACAAGAGACTCTTTGTTATTTGGTTGCAGGGTTGCCTGAGAGAGACCATCTTCATCCTACGCCTCCCACGGATTGATAAACCTTAGGTCATCCACTTGAGGGAAATTTGTTACTGTCCTACAAACCTCTGCACTTGGAGGCCCAACAACGTCTACAAGAAGAAGGTTATGTAGTAGACATCACACCACACACTCGGTGCGCCACTAATAACAATTTTTTTGAAAACTAGTAATGGCACACCGTGGTTGTGGTGCGCCATTAGTAGTTAAAACTACTAGTAATGGCGCATCACACCCACGGTGCGCCATTACTAACTTTGACCAAAAATTCCACATAATGCACCCCCCCATGGACCGCCTTTTTAGTTTTAAAAAATAAAAAAATGATGGAAATGTCAAAAAAAATAAAAGAAAATAAGTTTCCCATGTGATATGTGGTCTACTTGTAGGGAAAATTTACAAATATGAATTTCGACTTTTGCAAAATCTCTCTAGAATTTGTAAAATGGGCATAACTTTTGCATACGAACTCGGATTAAAAAGTTTTTTATATGAAAAATCATCTACTCGAAAAGTTACATCCGAATTCAACAGGGGGAACCTTGTTGAAGATTTTTAGAATCCCCACAAACCTAACAGAAAAAAAGATACGGGGCATTTAAGATCTAGAGGAGGAAAATAGACAAAATTTCAAACTTAGTAGTGGCGCACCATTTGCTAGGTGCGCCACTAGTAACAGAAAAAAATAGTTTTGAATTTTTTTGGAAAAAATGTTCAAAATATGATAGGTGATATGAACGGAAGTTTGAAATATGTATTCAAAATTTCATCACACTCATGAACATGAACAAAGTCCTAGACATCGACAAGGTTTAATAGGATTGATATGCTAGATATAACAACATGTGCCTGTTAAGTGAGCTGGTGCTGGGGTTGGATAGAACTCTGAAGTTAAGCGTGCTTGGCTGGAGTAGTGTGAGGATGGGTGACCTTTTGGGAAGTTTGACCACGGAGTGCGATTTGACTTGAGATTAAGCATATTGACCCGAGATTAAGCCATAGTGACCCGAGATTAAGAAAAAATGAAAAAAAATCTGAAAAAAAATTTGAATTTTTTTCTAAATAAAAATTTGAAAAAAAATTGTTAGTAATGGCACTTCTATGTTGTGCGCCATTACTAAGTCAGATAGTAATGGCGCACTATAGGTGTGCCATTACTATCTGTGATAGTAATTGCGCATTATAGGTGCGCCATTACTAAAAATTACTAGTGGCGTAATGATAGTGGCGCAGCTGTAGTGTGCCATTAATGGTCAAAACAGGTGCGCCACTAATTAGCCTTTTCCTAGTAGTGAGATGCATAAAGGATAAACATCTCATGCAATCAATATAAGTGATATGATATGGCCATCATCATCTTGTGCCTTTGATCTCCATCTCCAAAGCACCGTCATGATCACCATCGTTACCGGCGCGATACCTTGATCTCCATCGTAGCATCATTGTCGTCTCGCCAACTATTGTTTCTACGACTATCGCTACCGCTTAGTGATAAAGTAAAAAATAATTACAGAGCGATTGCATTGCATACAATAAAGTGACAACTATATGGCTCCTGCCAGTTGCCGATAACTCTGTTACAAAACATGATCATCTCATACAATAAAATTTAGCATCATGTCTGTAACATATCACATCACAACATGCCCTGCAAAAACAAGTTAGACGTCCTCTAGTTTGTTGTTGCAAGTTTTACGTGGCTGTTACAGGCTAAGCAAGAACCGTTCTTACCTACGCATCAAAACCACAATGATATTTCGTCAAGTATGTGTTGTTTTAACATTCACAAGGACCGCGTGTAGCCACACTCGATTCAACTAAAGTTGGAGAAACTGACACCCGCCAGCCACCTTTGTGCGAAGTACGTCGGTAGAACCAGTCTCACGTAAGCGTATGCGTAATGTCGGTCCGGGCCACTTCATCCAACAATACCGCCGAATCAAAGTATGACATGCTTGTAAGCAGTATAACTATTATCGCCCACAACTCACATGTGTTCTACTCGTGCACATAACATCTACGCATAAACCTGGCTCTGATACCACTGGTGGGGAACATAGTAATTTCAAAAAAATTTCTACGCACACGCAAGATCATGGTGATGTATAACAACGAGAGGGGAGAGTGTTGTCCATGTACCCTCATAGATCGAAAGCGGAAGCGTTATGACAACGCGGTTGATGTAGTCGTATGTCTTCATGATTTACCGATCCTAGTACCGAACGTACGGCACCTCCGCGATCTGCACACGTTCAGCTCGGTGACGTCCCACGAACTACAATCCAGCAAAGTGTCAAGGGAGAGTTTTGTCAGGATGATAGCGTGATGGCGGTGATGATGAAGCTACCGACGCAGGGCTTTGCCTAAGCACCGCAACAATATGACCGAGGTGGATTATGGTGGAGGGGGGCACCGCACACGGCTAAGAGATCAATGATCAACTTGTGTGTTCTAGGGTGCCCCTGCCCCTGTATATAAAGGAGGGAGGGAGGAGGAGGCCGACCCTCATAGGGTGCGCCCAAAGTGTGGAGTCTTACTAGGACTCCCTAGTCCTAGTAGGATTCCACCTCCCACATGGAGTAGGAAAAGGGGAAGGGAGAAGCAGAAGGAAGGAAGGGGGCGCCCCCCTCCCTACTCCAATTCGGACCAGTCCATGGGGAGGGGTGCGGCCACCCTTGAGGGCTTTTCTCTCCTTTCCCATATGGCCCATTAAGGCCCAATACGAATTCACGTTACTCTCCGGTACTCCGAAAAATACCCGAATCACTCGGAACCTTTCCGATGTCCGAATATAGCCTTCCAATATATCGATCTTTATGGCTCGATCATTTTGAGACTCCTTGTCATGTCCCCGATCTCATCCGGGACTCTAAACAAACTTCGGTCATCAAATCACATAACTCATAGTATAACTCGTCACCGAACGTTAAGCATGCGGACCCTACGGGTTCGAGAACTATGTAGACATGACCGAGACACATCTCCGGTCAATAACCAATAGCAGAACCTGGATGCTCATATTGGCTCCTACATATTCTACGAAGATCTTTATTGGTCAAACCGCATAACAACATATGTTGTTCCTTTTTGTCATTGGTATGTTACTTGCCTGAGATTCGATCGTCGGTATCTCAATACCTAGTTCAATCTCGTTACCAGCAAGTCTCTTTACTCGTTTCGTAATGCATCAACCCGCAACTAACTCATTAGTCACATTGCTTGCAAGGCTTATAGTGATGTGTATTACCGAGAGGGCCCAGAGATACATCTCCGACAATCAAAGTGACAAATCCTAATCTCGATCTATGCCAACTCAACAAGTACCATCGGAGACACCTATAGAGCACCTTTATAATCACCCATTTATGTTGTGATGTTTGGTAGCACACAAGAGTGTTCCTCCGGTATTCGGGAGTTGCATAATCTCATAGTCATAGGAACATGTATAAGTCATGAGGAAAGCAATAGCAACATACTAAACGATCAAGTGCTAAGCTAACGGAATGGGTCAAGTCAATCACATCATTCTCTAATGATGTGATCCCGTTAATCAAATGACAACTCATGTCTATGGCTAGGAAACTTAACCATCTTTGATTCAACGAGCTAGTCAAGTAGAGGCATACTAGTGACACTCTGTTTGTCTATGTATTCACACATGTACTAAGTTTTCGGTTAATACAATTCTAGCATGAATAATAAACATTTATCATGATATAAGGAAATAAATAATAACTTTATTATTGCCCTAGGGCATATTTCCTTCAGACAACACATGGCCGGCCACACATTCGCGCTCCAGTTCTAGCTCAGGATCCCCTAAGGCGGTGTGTGGTGCTTCTTCTAAGAGATGTTCCATGGCAGATTCTGTGGAGTCTCATGTGCAACATCCTTGACCACCTCTTCCACCACAACCAAAAGTTGTTCCTCATGTCATGAGTCAATTGCAGCAAGGTATAAGTAATCCAAAAGCACGAACTAATGGTGCTATACCATATGGCATGTTATGTATTGCAGGAGAGCAAACAAAGTTGAATGATGCACTTGGATATCAGAAGGGAAAGAAAGCAATGGATGAAGGGTACTTTGCACTTATGAAGAACAAAACTTGGTACCTCATTGTAGGATCAAAAGTACGTCTAGAGGGGTGGGGGTGATTACACTACTTGACCAAATAAAAATCTAACCTTTTTCCAATTTTAAGTCTTGGCAGATTTTAACAACTTAGCACAAGTCAAGCAATCAACCTACACATGCAATTCTAAGAGTGTACCAGCGGAAAGTAAAACATTGCATATGAAGGTAAAGGAAAGGGTTTGGAGAAGGAAAACACAATGTAGACACGGAGATTTTTGGCGTGGTTTCGATAGGTGGTGCTATCGTACCTCCATGTTGATGGAGACTTCAACCCACGAAGGGTAATGATTGCGCGAGTCCATGGAGGGCTCCACCCACGAAGGGTCCACAAAGAAGCAACCTTGTCTATGCGACCATGGCCATCGCCCACGAAGGACTTGCCTCACACGGGTAGATCTTCACGAAGTAGGCGATCTCCTTGCCCTTACAAACTCCTTGGTTCAACTCCACAATCTTGTCGGAGGCTCCCAAGTGATACCTAACCAATCTAGGAGACACTCTAGAAGGTAATAGATGGTGTGATGATGATGAACTCCTTACTCTTGTGCTTCAAATGATAGTCTCCCCAAAAGTCAACTCCCTCTCATAGATTTGGCTATGGTGGAAAGATGATTTGAGTGGAAAGCATCTTGGGGAAGGCTAGATATCAAGATTCTTATGGTTGGATTGGAATGTCTTGGTCTCAACACATGAGTAGGTGGTTCTCTCTCAGAAAATGAGTAGTAGAAGTGTAGACACGTTCTGATGTATCTCTCTCAAATTGAGAAGGGGGTGGAGGGGGTATATATAGCCTCCACAAAAAATCCAAACATTACACACATTTGACCGAACTCGGTCAGACTGAACAAAAGAACTCGGTGAAACTGATTCAGTTCAAAATGTGAATGTTAGGAATCTCGGTGGGACCGATGTGCTAGGGCTAGGGAAATACCTCATCTCGATGGCACCGATTGCATCAACTCAGTTAGACAAAAGTGAAGCAATAAGGCAAAAGAGAGTTGGTCAGGCAAACTCGGTGGGACCAATTGCACATTTTGGTGAGACCGAAATAATTACAATAGGCAACAGACAGTTTGCAAGGCCATCTCGGTGAGACCGATATCTGTATCAGTGTGACCGAATTGTCTACGGTTTCTGGCAGTGGCTAGGTCAAATGAACTTGGTGGCACCAGATAGATCAAACAGGTGGGGCCGAGTTTGACTTTGAGTTTTGGACAAATGTGGAAATGAGAAAGTGGTTGAGGTTTTTTTGGAGCAATATCACTAAGCACTTTGAGCAAGTAGACCATTAAGAAACACCTCATCCCCTTTTAATAGTATTGGCTTTCCTATGGACTCAATGTGATCTTGGATCACTACAATGAAAATGAAGAGTCTTGAGCTTTTGCCAATCTTTGTCCTTAGCATTTTGAGGGGTCCACATCTCTAGTCCAGGCCATGCCAATCATTGAACTTTCTAAAATATTTAACTTGAATGGATATTAGTTCAATGAGCTATATGTTGTTATGAATTACCAAAACCAACCGGGGATTAGTTGCACTTTCACTCATACCGAATAAGGAAGGTAAAAATATGATTGACTACAAGTAGGTTTACATAATTAAGGAGAAAATAGATAGCTCAGTTCATAAGTATAAAGCACATCTAGTTGCAAAAGGTTTTAAGCAACGATACGGTATATATTATGATGATACCTTAGTTATGTTGTAAAATATGCAACTATATGACTTGTTCTAGCCATTATTGTACCCAGGGGTTGGAGTATGACACAGAGAGACCTACTGAACACAATTTTGCATGTATTCCGAAAAGGAGGTTTACATGCAATAACCACCAGAATATGAGGAGAAGAAGACATCCCACTATGTGTCAAAGCTTGATGATGCTATTTATGGATTAAAACAAGCATCTGGAGCATGGTACTCCAGGTTAAGCTCTCAGTTAAAGTGTCTTGGCTTTTTTACATCTAAAGCTGACACCTCTTTATTTATCTACAACAAGGCAAATATTATTATCTTCGTATTAATATATGTAGATGATATTATTTGTGCACGTTCTTCACAATGTGCCACTAATGATTTCCTACATGATTTGAGTTCAAAATTTGCTTTCAAAGATCTTGAGGATCTTCACTTCTTGTTAGGCATTGACGTTAAGAAGATTCAGGATGGCTTATTGCCGAAGAAAGAAAAATATGCATATGAACTTCTAGCTCGTATGGGAATGAAGGACTGTAAGCCTTCTCCTACACCATTTTCTTCCTCCGAGAAACTTTCAGTGCATGAAGGGGTCCCCTCAGTGAAGAAGAAAGTACAAATATAGAAGTACTGTATGAGCCTTATAGTAGTTGCCTCCTACACAACAATATACCGTTTACTATTAACAAGATTTCCAATATCTGCATGCACCTACCACTGTTCACTGGACAACAGTCAAAGAAATTGTATAGCATGTTAAGTATACTATGAGTATTTGGCTTAAAATTAGACACTCTGAGTCTACACTTATTAGTGCTTTCTTTGATGCTCACTGAGCTAGCTACAGTGACGGTAGAAAATCAACTAGTGGTTTTGCAGTATTTTTTGGCTCTAATCTTATTTCCTAGAGTGCGAGGAAACATGCCATGGTGTCAAGGTCAAGTATAGAGGATGAATACAACTATGGCAAATGCAACCGCTAAGATCATTTTGCTTGGAACACTGCTTGCAGAATTAGTAATTAAGCAACATCACACTTCCTGTTTATGGCGTGATAATGTGGGAGCAACTATTATTTATTTGCTAATCTTGCTTTTCATACCAGTACAAAACATATTGAGATTGATTTTCAGTTTTTACAAGAAACTGTTGTCGAAAGAAACTAGACATAAGGGTCTTCTCCAAGGAGATGGCTTTACTAAAGCTCTTGCATCTAGACCACTTGAAGGATTCAAGAACACTTTGGATTTAGCATAGTAGAGATTAAGGCAGGGTGTTAGACAATTGGATTGATCTCTGCGTTCTGTAACAGTCCATGTAATCTGAACTTCCTGTCTTGTTCTCCCTCCCTCTCAAACTCCTATCTGTAACGCCAAATCCAAGCGATCGGTAATTTGCTTGTAAGCCATGCAAGGCTATTCCCGTCTCAATCAGTAAAAACCATGCAGCTTCATTATGGAGGGGTAGGAATGCTTCCTTCCAGTAGTATCCACTTCATATAGTAAAATGCTGGAAGGAAATTGGCTCTGGACACTGCACTTGCTGGTTTGATAATTGCTAAGACATTTGTTTAACCGAGTCTACTCGTCCCGCCATTGTCCATACAACTTTTCTTTCTCTCTTCTAACCGTTCTCTCATCTCTTTCTCAAAGGTAAGTAGGCCATTCCAAACTCCTTTTCTAAACTTAAACCCTAGGTCTGACCTGAATTGATTATACATGGTAATGACAATGTTTTTTTACGTCGTTACCTTGTTTAAGGCATGCATTGCTCGGGTGTGTTCAGACTTGTCGTTTGGTGGTTGGATCCAGTGGCGACGACGTTTGAGCATCGTTTCTTTCCTGAAGGCATTGATGTTGAACAACCATTCTCATTGTCCTTGTAGTATCGAGAGATGGTTGGCACATATATGATCATTGGTGTAGTTTATCGTCCGTTGTTTTGATCGCCATGGTTTTCGCTCTCTCGATTAGGCATAGCTTGGGTCTTGTTTAACATAATTAAGTAAATCAAAACATACTCTTTCCATCACCTGTTTCACATAATTAAGTAAATCAATTGAATAAATCACCACTATATTATTCTGTGCAAGGAGGTTCAATCAATGAAATATATTTACTTTAACTATTTGACAAACATATCCGACATAAACTTTTTGAAATCAAAACATACAATGAAGCGACCAATCTCACAGTTGAATAGAAATAGATCCACTTAACCAGCGAATGTCAGCGGGAAGCATGCCAATTGAAAATGCTTTGCATGACAATTTATATTGTCAGAGGATGGCAAATTTACTTGGCAAGTATGACAATTCTGTCCCAGTTCATTTTCTCTGCCAGGATTTGCCTTGTTTGCACAAAATATGCCATCCTCGTGACGATATAAATTATCATAAAATATCATTCGATTTCTCATCCCCTTCAAACGAACCTTAACTAAATAGCATTACCGAAAGAAATACTCCAAACCAAAATGAACGTTTTGGAAGCGAAAGACCAAATCAAATCATGCAAACTCCAGCCGCCCTTGCAGCTTAAAGTATCTCGGTGTCCTGATCTTCTCCTCCGTGGCCGCCTTCTCCCCGTCGCTCCACGCGCTCTCTGGTGATGAAACCACCTCCCAAGTCCCAACCGCAGCAGAGCCCCCTGACGTCTACGCGGCGGACCTTCACTAGCATGACGCGCTGCAGCACCGTGCACACCTTCATGGCAAACCTGACCAGGCAGGCCTGCCTCATCGTGTGTTGGAACCCGACTATCACCCGCTCCTCGATTTGAGCGTGCTTGAAGTTGGTCTGAACCCAGGCGTTGTAGGCGTTACGTGCCTGCCGCCCCCGCGAGTCCTCGCAGCCGGTGATGCTAACGTGGAGGGCTTCGAGCGAGGGCGCTGCTTGGAGGAGGAGGAGGCACGGCCAAGACAGGTCCCAGTTGAAAGGAACGTCCGCCACCAGCAGCCTCCGCAGACCGAGGAACGGCGTCACGCCGGCGAGACACTGGTTGGCCCACCTATAGGTGCCGGTGAACCGGAGGACGAGCTCCATCGCGGCCGCTTGGACAACCGCCGCCACGTACTTGTTCAGTGTGTAGTCGTACTGGTACCTATCCCAGGGCTCACCCTCGACGATGAAGAAGCCCACATCCAGGTTTACGTGCGCGAGGCGCGGGACGTTGCCGAATGCCAGAATTACTCCATGCGCTCCAGCACCGGGAGAGAGAGCAGCCGGATTACAGAGAACGAGCAGATGACGACGACGAGCTCCCTGAGCCCCGATGCCAGAGCGTCCACCTCCATGACTCTGGGTCTGTGTATGGTGCTGTTGGTTTTGGTGCGGCAACGCCTGAGGTGCACGGACTGCAGCTGCGGGCACATGGAGACCACTCCTGTGTAGGCCGTCATCGGCTGGCTGATGTCCTGAAGGACGAGAGCAGTGAGCCCGCCATACTCGTGCAGCGGCGGGAGGAGGTCAAAACCTCCGAGCGTGAGGCTGCGGATGCGTTGCACCGACTCGTCATTGAGGAGCTCGTGGGGGAAGAGGTAGCCGGCACGCCGCGCGCTGGATGGGCGCTTCACGCAGACCTCAAGGTCCTCCACGCCCCAATTGGTGACCGCCTTGGCGATCAGGCGGTCAACGGAGAAGGGCTCTGATACGATCCTAAGATGGATCAGATCGATAGACTCTCAAATATTTGGATATTACATGGTCTGGTAACTAGGATTCAAAGCAAGAAGGAGGATTGAGAGGTCACAGCCGGGAGGTGGGAAAAGGGGATACACGCCAAGCGGCGGCGATTAGTCTAGTGATCAAACGATGCCAACCCTAGCGAAGCGCTGCTTCCCTTATACCTACTCGGTCCACTCTGGGCCTCGCACCAGTGGGTTGGGCTTCACCTTTCTCTTGGCTCGCTGCGGCTGGGCTGGGCTTCTCTGGACGGGGCCCACCCTTCCCGTGACATTCCCCTCTCCTTGAGACTTGGCTTGACCCCAAGCCACAGCTCTGGGAAATCTGGATTTCAGAGGGACTTCATCTTCCCAGGTGGCCAACGAATCGGGAAACCCAGACCAACGCACAAGGACTTGCTTCACTGGACGAGCCCCCCGGGTCACCGATCGACGTTGCAGAATTTGCTCGGGCACTTGCAGAGGAAGGAGATCTTCATCGAGCGTTGGCAGCTCCGGCATAACTTGTGTTGACGGAGGCAAGCCCAGCCGGAGTTGAGAGACATGGATGACGGGGTGAATACGCGCCTTTTCAGGTAGCGCCAGCTTGTATGCCACCTCTCCGACGCACCCCAGCACCTGAAAAGGACCAAAATAGCGAAATGCCAATTTGTGATTAGCTCTCGTAGCCACCGACGATTGCGCGTATGGCTGAAGCTTCAGGTACACCGAGTCCCCAACAGCAAAAACTCGATCAGAGCGCTTGCGATCAGCTTTGCTCTTCATCACCTGCTGCACTCTGTGCAAGTGTTGCTTGACCAGCGCCATCACTGTTGCTCTCTCTTTGGTCCAGGCTGCCAAATCAGTTACTCCCTCCTCGGCAATATTGGTGATCCCGAAGAAACATGGCTTGTGTCCATATAGAACTTCAAATGGAGAAGAGCGAAGAGTTGAGTGATAAGAGGTGTTATACCAAAATTCTGCCAACGCCAGCCAGTCCACCCACTTGCTAGGACAGTTATGCACAAAGCAACGGAGATACAGTTCCATGCATTGATTGACTCTCTCGATGGTACCATCAGTCTGGAGGTGCCGCGCAGAAGAGATGTTCAGAGTCGTACGCGTCAGCTTGCACAGCTCCTGCCACACCCGGCAGGTGAAGATACGATCACGGTCTGAGACCATCTTATCAGGAGGCCCATGAAGTTTGAACACATTCTCCAGGTAAGCTTTTGCAACTTGTAAAGCTGAGTAAGGATGCCGTAGGGGAATAAAATGTGCGTACCGCATCAACTTATCCACCACCACCAAGATAGAGTTAAATCCTCGAGAAGACGACAATCCTTCCACGAAGTCCAAAGTTACCATCTCCCAGGCTTGCTTGGGCACGGGCAATGGCTGAAGAAGCCCTGGATACTTCACATGCTCCGGCTTGGCCTACTTACAAACCGCACAGTTTGCCAAAAAAGTTCTTGACAGTCTGTTTCATTCTCGGCCATGCAAAATGCCAGATGATTCGATTATATGTAGCGTGCACACCAGAGTGCCCCCCAAGTGCTCCCGCATGCAGTTCTTGTAAAACCCTCTTCTGAGCTGCTGCGTTGGAGCCGAGCCAGACCCTGCCCTTGTATCGAATCAGTCCATCAACCACCGTGAAAGGACCATCCAGCGGCGCCCCTGTAGCTGCAGTTGCCAGCTTGTTCGAGCAAGCCGGGTCATTCTGATATCCTTTCTTCACCTCGTCTAACCAGGTGGGCACGCACACCGACAGGGCGCACATGTTGCTCTCAGGCAGGCGAGACAAAGCATCAGCCGCTACATTAGAAGCCCCGCGACGATACTCGATCTTATATTGCAGTCCCAATAGCTTAGTGAGAGCCTTGTGTTGCCAGGGAGTAGTAAGCTTCTGCTCATCGAGACATGAAAGGCTTCTATGGTCCGTTCTGATAGTAAACTCAGACAGCAGAAGATATGAACGCCATCTGTCGACTGCCATAAGAATGGCCAGACACTCCTTCTCATAGGTCGAGAGCCCCCGATGCTTAGGACCCAAGGACTGACTGAGAAAGGCGATGGGGTGCTGCTGTTGCATAAGAACCGCGCCAATGCCAACATCTGACGCGTCTGTTTCGATGACGAAAGGCTTGGAAAAGTCCGGCAAAGGCAAAATAGGCGCTGTGGTGAGAGCTGTTTTCAGGAGGCGAAAAGCCTGTTCTTGGGTAGGTGTCCACAAGAACGGGACACCCTTCTTGAGCAAGTCTGTAAGTGGCCTGCTGATAATTCCGAAATGTTTAACAAACTTGCGATAATAGCCTGCCAACCCCAGAAATTGGCGCACTTCTTTGACAGACTCCGGTTGCTTCCAAGCTAGAACCTTGTCAGTGTTCTTTGGATCAGTACTTACACCTTTTGCGCTGATAACATGGCCAAGATAGCGCAGCTGCGGTTGAGCAAATGTACATTTTGACCTCTTCACTTTCAAGGAGTATTGCTGCAGTCGCTGGAACACCTTCCGTAGCAACACCACGTGCTCAGCCAGGTTTTTGCTGAATACCAGAATATCATCAATAAAAACAAGGACTCCCTTTCTCAGGACTGGAGAAAGAACCACATGCATGCCTCCCTGGAAAGTTGGTGGTCCACCTGTCACTCCATACGGCATTACTTTAAACTCGAAATGACCATGATGAGTTTGGAAGGCCGTCTTGGCCTCGTCCTCTGGCCTCATTCGAATCTGATGGTACCCCGACCGCAAGTCCAAACTGGTAAACACAGTGGCACTGTGCAATTCATCTAGAAACTCATCAATGACTGGAATGGGGTATCGGTTCTTGATGGTAATAGCATTGAGGAAGCGATAGTCCACGCAAAAACGACACTCTCCATCTTTCTTCTGCACCAGCAAGACAGGTGATGAGAACGGGCTACGGCTGAGCTGAATAATCCCTATCTTTAACATCTCAGCCACCTGAGCTTCTATTTCGTCCTTCTGAGCTGGGTTATAATGATACGTACGACGTTTGACTGGTTGAGCCCCTGGAATCAACTCAATGGCATGGTCGAACTCCCGCTGAGGTGGCAACCCTTTGGGTTCTTCAAACAGATCTGTAAATTCCGTGAGCAACTCTTCTACTTCTATTGGACTTGGATCAGATGCTCCCTCTGGCTTGGATATAGCTAGGAGCAACACATGTGCCAGCTCTGTGCGAGCGTGCATCAGTTGCAGCTCAGCCCCTGTAATGGCTCGACAACACGACATCTCAGGTGTGGTACCAGTAAACTAAATGTACGCGCCCTTGTGCTGAAATGTCATTAGCTTCTCCCCCCAGTTGACGGTCATCAGGCCTCTAGACTCGAGCCAATCCATGCCCAGCACTATACCATAACTGCCCAAGGGAAATAACTTGAGTGTGGAACTGAATCGGTGGCCTTGAATAACATATTCGCAGTCTGGCACTTCTTGATCGCATAGTGTAACTGCCCCATCAGCAACCTTGACTTTCAGTGGTACACGCATAGCTTGCACCCCCTCCCAATCTTGAGCAGTCTCGGTGTTGACAAAGCTGTGAGAGCTCCCGGAGTCCACGAGCATGAGCAGCACCTTGTTTCCAATTTTTCCAGACAACCGAAAAGCTTTGGGTGCTTCTGTACCTTGAACCGCTGCCGCCGACAAAAGACAGAGATCATCTTCGGAGCTTTCAGCCTGAATCACAGCAGTACTCGGTGAGGCAGGGGGTGAAATCATGCCCACAAGCTCCTCCACGACGTGTAGCTGAACCGTGGATGCACAAACATGCCCTGGCCCCCATCGCTCGCCACAAGTAAAGCAGAGACCACGGGCTTTGCAAAAAGCCTTGAGAGCCTTGAGTTTGTCATCCGTTGTGGTGTGTGTAGGACTTGAAGATGGCTTGGCTATATCCAGACCTCGTCGTGTCTCCAGTGTAGTAGAGATGGGCTTAGACGTATTGGAACGTCCAATTGAAGCCGTCGCAGGCACAGCCATAGACAAGGCTGGGCGAGAAGAGAAACGCCCGGTTCTGCTGCTGGATGCCCCAGAGCGCTGCGCCACATTAGCCTCTTGCTCTTGCCGCACCATGTCAACCACCTCTTCCTGCAATTCAGCCAAGGAAACAGCAGTATCGAGGTCTTTTGGACGATGTAACATTACTGCTACTTTAATTTCATGAGCTAATCCTTCAATGAATTGAGTGGTGAAAAACAGAGGATCCCAAGAGCTATGGTGCGCCAACAAACAGTGCATGGCTACATTAAACTGTTCGGCATACTCTAACACCGAACCCTCCTGCTTAAGCTTCGAAGAACGACGCAAGAGATGCTGAAACTCTGACCGACCAAATTTTTCAAGAACTGCTGCGCAGAAAGCCTCCCAGTTAGCAGCCTTAAGATGCATCTTAGACCATTCGAGCCACAAGGCAGCAGCCCCAGTGAAATGGACAACCATAGTGTCCACCCACATGGCTGGATCCACTCCACACACGCGAAAGTAGGCTTCGCAATGAATACGCCACCCAGTAGGATTATCGCCATCAAAACTGGGACACTCTACATGCTTATGATACGAACCTCTATGACCAGTACTACTGCCAAGATCCAACAATGGTGGTGGGGAAACGGTGCTGTAGGAAAAGGAGTGCGGACCGTACCGTTGGCCCGGACCGGTGCGGGGAGGAGAGCCCCCCCAACCAGTTCCCGTGGAATCGAAGCCCTGCGGTGGCCATCGAGCCCGTAGCCGTCGCCACTGCGATGCCCTTCGAGCTCAGGCGCGTCCGCCACTGCCGAACTCGAAGCTTCCGCCATCTTGTCGCGGCCCGCTGTGTGCCGCGCCATCTTCTCCAGTTCCGCGCGGATCTCACCGAGATCGACCCGGAATTGCACCATCGCCGTATCAACACCGGGGCGCCACGCCACCAGATCTTGCACCACTGGCTCCAACGAGGCGAGCGCCGGCTCCATCTTCGCGACCGCTGGCTCCATGTTCGCGACGGCGGGGGCCATCAGATCCAACGTCTTCTGGATCGCGAGAAGTGTCACAGCCCTAGAATTTGTTTGTCATTAGTTGCATTAAGGCATTCATGCATCATGTTTAAAGTTCATGAAACTTGAACTGGGGATGACAAACCCTAGCACTAAATAAAATGCAATTAGGATCAAAATAAAAATATTTTCAATAAACCCAGAATGCCCTTTAGGAAAGTTCATTATTTTTGTTAAAGGTGAAAACCCCTGCCAACAATGATGCACATATTTCTAGGCCATTCTGGATTTTTGAATTAAATCCTATTGTATTTGACCTTGGGCATTTAAATACTATAAATAATTTAAATGTTCAAATAAATGTTGGAAATTGTTAAGGGTCACTGAAATAATTCAGAAAGCACCCATAATTGTTTCCAGGATTTTATAAAATGATTTGATATTTTTAAATCAAATCAAAACAAACTACAGAAAATAGAAAAACAGAATTAAATAGAAATAAGAGAGAGAGAGCAGAAGATCTACCTGGCGCCTACCTGTGCGGCCTGCTGCAGAAGCCGGCCCAGCCCACCAGGGGCTCCCCTCCTGTCGTCTTCCCCGCGCCAGTAGGCAGCGCGCGTGGCCGACGGGCGCCGACGATGCCTCGGCCACCTCCTGCTTGCCGCTCTCCTTCCTCGACGCTCTGGACGCCTTCCCCGAGCGCCACGCACCTCCCTGCCTCTCTCCCTCACTCTCCCGCGCTCTCACCCCCTTCCTTGGATCTCTCCCTCTCTCACCCGAGAGTCGCCGCCGACGTCGCTCGCAACCACCGCGGCCACAGCCACTTCCTCGCTCCCTCTCTGCGTACCCGAGCTCAGCCCGGACCCCAAGCCCCTCTACGTCGACCCACCGAAGCCCGGATGCCCCAAGATGATGCCGCGGCGTTTCTTCCCGACCACGGCCGCCGGATGCCGCCGTCCGATTCATCCTCTCCGCCATCCCCCCGAGCACGCCGACCTGCTCTTCGAACTCACTGTGAGCTCCTACGCCTCCCCTCTCTCTTCCCCACCTCGATTGCGCCCTGTAGCCTCGATCCCACCGGAGCCGGAGCTTGCTTGTCGCCGGCCATGTCGCCGCCGTAGCCACCGTTAGCTAGAGCTGCAACCGAGCATGCGGCCGTGCTCAGTGCAACCCCAGGAGGTCGTAACACCCCTCTTTGCCTCCTGTCGTGCTCCCTAACCCCGAAACCCAGTTCACCCGAACGCCGGTGCCGCCGTGAGCTTCATTTCGGTGAACTCCGGCCACCCCAGCTCGCCCCGGTTGCACCATTGGATGCGCGGGATCGCCAGCTTTCTGTAGAGCCCAACGGCGCCTCGAATGGTTCCCTGTATCGCAATCCCGAGCCGCCCCGCCGTTTCTGTCATCGCCAGCGACGAGTCGCCGGCAGGTTTGACCTGATCGACCTGGGGTTTGACACCCCAGGGTCGCTGACTAGTGGGGCCAGGCCCTGCTAACTTTAGTTAAATATTAACTAAACCTAATTAGCCACTAACACTGACCAGTGGGCCCCGATCCCCCTAATCCTTTAATTAAGCAGATAACCCCCTGTTAACTAACTGTGACACTGACATATGGGTCCCACAGGTCAGATTTGACCTGGACAACGCCCGTTGACTTGCTGATGTGACCGTGAAGTCATGCTGACGTAGTAATAGGTTTTCTGGATTTATTTTTATTCAGAAAATTCCAGAAAATTGTATAAACTTCTAAAATTCATAGAAATTCAACCGTAACTCCAAATTAAACAAATTATATATGAAAAATTATCAGAAAAATTCAAGGAATCCATCTGTACCATTTTCATGCATGTTAGAACAACTTATAGCTGCTGTTTAGCACAAATCAATTAAATGGCATTTGAATAATCACATATGGAGTTTGAATTTGAATCTTGTATTCAAACCAACTTCATTTAATCTGTTGCTAGTTGCATTAGCTCAAAACACATTCATATTGCCATGTCATGAGCATGCATCATATTGTGCATTGCATTGATTGTATTTCTTCTTTGTTGCCGGTATCTGTTCCCTCCCGGTAGACGATGTTCCGACGTTGTGACCGTTGACACTGATGAAGACTCAATGTTATTTTCAGAAGTGCCAGGCAAGCAAAACCCCCTTGTTCATTCCGATAAAATCCCACTCTCTCGCTCCTGCTCTCTTTTACTGCATTAGGACAACACCGATTCATCTGTTACTTGCTGCGGTAGCTGAACCCCTTTATCCTTTGCATGACCTGTCATTGCCACAGTAAATAGATGAAACCCACTAGCATGAGTAGGAGTTGTTTGAGCCCTGTTGTGCCTACTCATTCATGCTTGTTTGTCATGCCTGCTACTGCTTAGAGTTGAGTCAGGTCTGATTCATCGGGGATGAATCAGAGGTGTGTGAACATGTCCTACTGTGTGTGAGCTAAGTGAGTGAATACGATTTGGTAAAGGTAGCAGTGAGAGGCCATGTAGGAGTACATGGTGGGTTGTCTCATTGCAGCCGTCCTCAGGAACTGAGTTCTGTGTTTGTGATCCATGATTCAGCTACTACCACGCATTTGGCCCGAAACCAATGGACCCTCTCGGCTTCTTAATCACCCTTGTCCTCTATCCAGGAGTTGCAAGTAGTTTCTGGTGTTTGTAGTATGCTGGAAGCCGTGCGCAGCGCTGACCGGAGGGGTGGGCTGTGATGCGGTAGGCACGTGGCCGGGTATACCGGGCGCCCGTTTGGTGTCACGAAACCCTGTTCACATCGTTTGGGGCTGTGAGCGAAACTCCAGCCGGATCTCCTCATGGATGGAACCCGAATAGGCGATAAACCTGGACTAGAGACTTGAGTGTGTGAAGAAGTACACCCCTTGAAGGTTGGGCTTCCGCTTGAAGGTTGCCGAGTACATGTCGTGTAAACGACGGTAAGTGGTGAGAGCGTGTGTGAAGAAGTACACCCCTGCAGGGTTAACATCATCTATTCGAATAGCCGTGTCCGCGGAAAAGGACTTCTGGGTTGCTTATATCAGTTCATAGACAAGTGAAAGTGGATACTCTAAAATACACAAGATAAGCGTGAGTGCTATGGATGGCGCTCTCGTAGGGAGACGGGAGTGAATCCATAGTGGTGTATTGATATGGTGAATATGTGGACTCGTGTGCGCCACCTCAAAAGAGTTACTTGCAGTCGTAGTGTAAGATAGCCACCGAGTCAAAGCTGGCTTGCTGCAGTTAAACCCCACCATCCCTTTGTTGATAATGATGCATATGTAGTTAGTTCTGATGTAAGTCTTGCTGGGTACATTTGTACTCACGTTGCTTAATTTATGTTTTTTGCAGAGAGACCTCAGTCTCGCTAGTAGTTCCGTATGGTCTTCGACGTTTAGCTTGTTACCTCAGCTACGATCTTGTGCCCTCGGCAGGATTTGGTAGATAGTCAGGCTTCTCAGCCTTTTTCATTTATAGATGTTTGTACTCAGACATGATAGCTTCCGCTTGTGCTTTGACTTGTATGCTCTGATTGTTGGGTCATGAGACCCATGTTTGTAATATCTCCCTCCTCGGAGCCTATTGAATAAAATACTTGAGTTGTAGAGTCATGTTGTGATGCCATGTTGTATTTGCACATATCGAGCATATTGTGTGTATGTTATTGAAATGCTTGGTATGTGTGGGATCTGACAACCTAGTTGTTTATTCTTAGTAGCCTCTCTTACCGGGAAATGTCTCCTAGTGTTTCCACCGAGCCATGGTAGCTTGCTACTGCTCCGGAACACTTAGGCTGGCCGGCATTTGTCCTTCTTCGTTCCTGTGTCTGTCCCTTCGGGGAAATGTCACGCAATGAATACCGGAGTCCTGTTAGCCTGCTACAGCCCGGTTCACCCGAGTCCTGCTAGCCCAGTGCTACAGCCTGGATTCACTCGCTGATGACCGACACGTTTGATGCTGGGTCATGGATGCCTGTCCCTGTAAGTCTGTGCCACTTTGGGTTTACGACTAGCCATGTCAGCCCGGGCTCCTTATCATATGGATGCTAGCGACACTATCATATACGTGTGCCAAAAGACGCAAACGGTCCCGGGCAAAGGTAAGGCGACACCCGTGGGAATACCGTGCGTGAGGCCGCAAAGTGATATGAGGTGTTACATGCTAGATCGATGTGGCATTGAGTCGGGGTCCTGACAGCCTTGGTATCAGAGCTTGACTGCCTGTAGGATTACCAAGCCAAACTGGTCGAAGTTGAGTCTAGAAATTCTTTAGTTATATAAGGGAATTGATTGTGGGATGGAACGTAAGGCTCTTTTTACTCCTTATACCTCATGGCCTTCTGATCTGAGTCAACCTCTTCTCTTCTACGGGGATTAAGAAATAGGCTATCTCTTCTTTCTATTAGGATCACGTGTTACTAATCCGTAGACTTATAGAATTGTTGGATTTAAGCTTGAGTTCAGTTCCTACGACTTCCGTATGTTAATTATTGATCTCGAGACCTTGATATTGTGCTTCTGAGTGGTTATGCCACCATTTTTGTGAATGTCTCAAATCTTTTCTGAGCATTTACAGCCGTTATGTTGTCCGAGTCATCCCAGGTTTCTAAATAGTCTGATGCATTTGCAAAATCCTTTCCCTCTGGTTTCGATGTTCCTTTATACCAGCTCAATCACACTAATTGTTGAGTTGAGGTATTCTATTGCCTTGACATTTATGTTGGAGTTATTATTATGACCCTAGGTGTTTTAGGGAGTCACCTAGTAATCTAGCAATGTTTTGTGTTCCCAGTGTGAAGATTCTGGCCATCATTCTTGAAAGCATCCCATGGTGCTACTTAGTAGTAGGTATTCTACTCCTTGGGTTTTGAACCCGAGATTCACTCTACTTACTTCATGTTGATAGGGTTTGCTAGTTCCTTTAGGATATTAGTAACCTTTGCGATAGTCCTCGAGGTTCGTGGTACATCCTTCTTCCAAATACCATGAACTACTTATGGCAGAAGTTCCTCGTTGAACTGAACGATCACAACCAGAGTGCTCTTGATGAGTTCTCCATTATATATTGTGGCTCTGCCAGTCCTACCTCTCTGCATGGGTTATCCAAAAGAAACATGTGGAACTTGGTTCGACATACTAATCTATGCATCCACAACTCAGAAAATTATATGTTCTTTGAGTTGTCCCTCTTAGTTGTCTTCTGACCCTCGTCTATCATTTGATAGTCAAGAGTATGCGTGCGTTCATTCATCGATGCCTATTACTCTTGTGGTCCGTCAAGCCATTCTATTCCAGAATGACTAGGAGAAACAAACTCCAGTACCTTGTCCATTTCCAGGATTGGGTCAAAGAAGTTGTGCTTCGCAGATCAAATTGCTAATTCAGCTTTTGTTCTGCTCTACCTTGGAGTATTACATCTTTATATCGGGAATGATATAGGAATTGCACACCACCCTATGAACTCTTGGTACAGTGATACTTCTTGCCATCATTGTTCATTCCTCGGTTCCTGTGTTATTGTAACCGGAATGTCGACAAGTGAATCGTGATGTGTGAAATCAATACTCCTAGCAACCTCGTTGCTTGGTAGTTAAAGGACAATAATTTCATTCTTAGCGTGTTGGTTCTTGAATCATCATTCTAAGACTGTCCGTGCTACCTAGTCCTTATTTCTAGTGCACTCTCCGATCAGTGAGTTAGGATAGTGCCAATCCTTGCTTATTTGATCATATCGTCTTGCCCTGGAAAGAAAGATTGTTCTCGAGCTTAATAACATACCGGTGGTTCGTGATTTTCCGAAGATCTTCTTGGAAGTGTTACCGGGTTGTTTCCTGACTGTTATGTTGAGCTTGTGATCAACTTGGTTTCTTGTGAACCACCCTTTCTCCAAGAATCTGTGTTGGATATCCCTGAGCTAGTTGGTTAAGCTAGACAACAACTTGGAGAATTGGAAGATAAAAGCTTGCCTAACTTAGTTCATTCCAAAGGGATATTCTTGTGTAGTGTGTGTTGAAGAAATATGATATCTTCATCGATTGGTCCCTGTGATCAGTTGTTGGACCTATTGTCTTATCAATCCTTTGATTTGAGTGTGCGCCATCGTCAAGTCAAATTAGTACCAACGATGCTCGTAATGTTGTCTTACTCGTGGTTGATCCCTCGAGCATACACCATTATATCTTTTGGGTCTGACCAATGCTATCACCGTGTTCACTTAACCATGGAATTCCATTTACATGGAAATCTCGATGAGTTGTTGTTGAGCCCATCAGCAGCATTTTGTCTCTCCCATGAGTCATGTTGAACATCAACCTAGTGTTGGAAACTTGTGTAAGCATTTCTTCGTGTTTCGTTCATGAAGCATCTGTTTGGATGAAGGTAGTGACTTCCTTTAATTCATGTGCATCTGATGCAAGTTGCCGCCGTGGATTCGAGAAAGTCAATGTTGCTTTCTTTGGAATCATTCCAAATCAGTCATGCACACGTGCGAAGAATTTTGTGGTTTGAAGACTTGCAACCTTCAATCTATATGTATCCCTAGCACACCAAGCCACTGATTGATTTGTTCAAGGAGAAGGAGTTCCTTCATAAGAGCTAATCCGGACTTATGTAAGGACTTCGATACCCTCGTTGATGGTTCCCAACCTGAACTCGGTAGTGTTTTATTGTAAGACTACCACGCGGTCATGCTTGTTTAGGACATCGTGTTCACACGTGTGTAGCAGAACCAGCTCATGTTTTGGAGTTTGCTATCGTAGTTCATTTCCCGAGAATCTCGCAACGTTATCTCGTCGATTTGTGTTGCAAACTTTCATTTTTCTTCCTAGACTCGATGAGTCTGGAATATCCTGACACCAACCAGATCTGAATCTCAGGCAGATATGATGGTTGGAACATTTCCCCAAGAACTATAATATTGGTTCCTCGATAACTGGTAAAGTGGATGTCGTGGCCAGCACCACCCAGCCGAAAGACCTATTATTGTAGTATCTTGATTGAAGAAGTTGGCCACCTCCCCATAAGGATTTCGTAGGATTTACCTCCGTAACTGTTCCTTATGGATTCTATTGCTCCCGAAGTCCGACCTTTTACTTGATGTTCTAGTTATCAAACCATATCTATGAATGGGATACACTAGCACATCAAGGAGAACATTAGAAGCGGAGTGCTAAATGCCTCTCGGTCGATCATCTAGATTTTATTTCCTTGGCCCCGCCAAGGGTGAAATCTAAGAAAGTGTTATCTTCCTTTGCATCTGCATCATCCATCATCATTCATCGTGGTAGCAAGTTGTGTTGCCAGGATCCTTGACACGGATATTGGTAAAATCTTGATGATTATGGAAATGCTCAAGTTCTTGAGAGCACGCACAAGCGCTAGGTGTTATCATTGACACTAACTGGGATGCTCTCAGTTTCCTCGACAATGCTATGACCTTTCAAACAGTGAATTCACTCTCTATTGTTGGGTTCTTCCCCAGTTACCAAAATCATTCCCAGCATTTGCATTTTGTTCCCGGCTTGCACCGCCATCGTGCCACCCTACTCTGGATTACCCTTCTCAGTAATTACTGATCAGGATCATTTTCAAAAGTGGTCCTACCATGGGTCTCATCCATTTCCGATGATAAACAAAATCATCTATGATGTTGTCTTCAACAAGGTAATCCACATCATCCAAGTCCGAGTATGCCATTCTACCGACCCCCTCCAAACGATCGCTCGGGAATTGCCTTAGGCTGGTATAAAGAGTTTCAATGATCTCTGAATCAAAGGTAATTCTTTTTGCCATTTAAGGGGATGATTCTATGAGTCACCTTCCCTAAGGTGCATCATTATGGTATCATGGCAACTCAACTCCTCACAACGTTGGCAATCGTTTATCACCTTCTTAGGTGTGGAATTGTTGTCTACCTAGTGAACCTTCGTCATCTGCTTCACTCCATTCCTCTAGATGTGTGCTTCGTCTCTCAGCTCGAGAGATGTTGCTATGTCTCATTCCGTGGATTAATTCCGAGTTGTTCGACCTTCGGGAAGAACAATTCTTTTAGGGTCTTTCCTTTCCTCTCGTTGTCATGTTAGTTGGAGTTCTTGGAGCAAGACATCAAGATAATGATGGTGATCGAATCAACGCTTTGATAAAGTGCACCCTGGATCGTGAAGATTGTGCTAGTTTGCGTTCCCCCTTCACCTTACCCTACGCTTGAATCTCGGGACGAGATTTTTTGTTTAGTGGGGGTGAGTTGTCACAGCCCTAGAATTTGTTTGTCATTAGTTGCATTAAGGCATTCATGCATCATGTTTAAAGTTCATGTAACTTGAACTGGGGATGACAAACCCTAGCACTAAATAAAATGCAATTAGGATCAAAATAAAAATATTTTCAATAAACCCAGAATGCCCTTTAGGAAAGTTCATTATTTTTGTTAAAGGTGAAAACCCCTGCCAACAATGATGCACATATTTCTAGGCCATTCTGGATTTTTGAATTAAATCCTATTGTATTTGACCTTGGGCATTTAAATACTATAAATAATTTAAATGTTCAAATAAATGTTGGAAATTGTTAAGGGTCACTGAAATAATTAAGAAAGCACCCATAATTGTTTCCAGGATTTTATAAAATGATTTGATATTTTTAAATCAAATCAAAACAAACTACAGAAAATAGAAAAACAGAATTAAATAGAAATAAGAGAAAGAGAGCAGAAGATCTACCTGGCGCCTACCTGTGCGGCCTGCTGCAGAAGCCGGCCCAGCCCACCAGGGGCTCCCCTCCTGTCGTCTTCCCCGCGCCAGTAGGCAGCGCGCGTGGCCGACGGGCGCCGACGCTGCCTCGGCCACCTCCTGCTTGCCGCTCTCCTTCCTCGACGCTCTGGACGCCTTCCCCGAGCGCCACGCACCTCCCTACCTCTCTCCCTCACTCTCCCGCGCTCTCACCCCCTTCCCTGGATCTCTCCCTCTCTCACCTGAGAGTCGCCGCCGACATCGCTCGCAACCACCGCGGCCACAACCACTTCCTTGCTCCCTCTCTGCGTACCCGAGCTCAGCCCGGATCCCAAGCCCCTCTACGTCGACCCACCGAAGCCCGGATGCCCCAAGACGATGCCGCGGCGTTTCTTCCCGACCACGGCCGCCGGATGCCGCCGTCCGATTCATCCTCTCCGCCATCCCCCCGAGCACGCCGACCTGCTCTTCGAACTCACTGTGAGCTCCTACGCCTCCTCTCTCTCTTCCCCGCCTCGATTGCGCCCTGTAGCCTCGATCCCACCGGAGCCGGAGCTTGCTTGCCGCCGGCCATGTCACCGCCGTAGCCACCATTAGCTAGATCCGCAACCGAGCACGCGGCCGTGCTCAGTGCAACCCCAGGAGGTCGTAACACCCCTCTTTGCCTCCTGTCGTGCTCCCTAACCCCGAAACCCAGTTCACCCGAACGCCGGCGCCGCCGTGAGCTTCATTCCCGTGAGCTCCGGCCACCCCAGCTCGCCCCGGTTGCACCATTGGATGCGCGGGATCGCCAGCTTTCTGTAGAGCCCAACGGCGCCTCGAATGGTTCCCTGTATCGCAATCCCGAGCCGCCCCGCCGTTTCTGTCGTCGCCGACGACGAGTCGCCGGCAGGTTTGACCTGATCGACCTAGGGTTTGACCCCCCAGGGTCGCTGACTAGTGGGGCCAGGCCCTGCTAACTTTAGTTAAATATTAACTAAACCTAATTAGCCACTAACACTGACCAGTGGGCCCCGATCCCCCTAATCCTTTAATTAAGCAGATAACCCCCTGTTAACTAACTGTGACACTGACATATGGGTCCCACAGGTCAGATTTGACCTGGACAACGCCCGTTGACTTGCTGACGTCACCGTGAAGTCATGCTGACGTAGTAATAGGTTTTCTGGATTTATTTTTATTCAGAAAATTCCAGAAAATTGTATAAACTTCTAAAATCATAGAAATTCAACCGTAACTCCAAATTAAACAAATTATATACGAAAAATTATTAGAAAAATTCAAGGAATCCATCTGTACCATTTTCATGCATGTTAGAACAACTTATTGCTGCTGTTTAGCACAAATCAATTAAATGGCATTTGAATAATCACATATGGAGTTTGAATTTGAATCTTGTATTCAAACCAACTTCATTTAATCTGTTGCTAGTTGCATTAGCTCAAAACACATTCATATTGCCATGTCATGAGCATGCATCATATTGTGCATTGCATTGATTGTATTTCTTCTTTGTTGCCGGTATCTGTTCCCTCCCGGTAGACGATGTTCCGACGTTGTGACCGTTGACACTGATGAAGACTCAATGTTATCTTCAGAAGTGCCAGGCAAGCAAAACCCCCTTGTTCATTCCGATAAAATCCCACTCTCTCGCTCCTGCTCTCTTTTACTGCATTAGGACAACACCGATTCATCTGTTACTTGCTGCGGCAGCTGAACCCCTTTATCCTTTGCATGACCTGTCATTGCCACAGTAAATAGATGAAACCCACTAGCATGAGTAGGAGTTGTTTGAGCCCTGTTGTGCCTACTCATTCATGCTTGTTTGTCATTCCTGCTACTGCTTAGAGTTGAGTCAGGTCTGATTCATCGGGGATGAATCAGAGGTGTGTGAACATGTCCTACTGTGTGTGAGCTAAGTGTGTGAATACGATTTGGTAAAGGTAGCAGTGAGAGGCCATGTAGGAGTACATGGTGGGTTGTCTCATTGCAGCCGTCCTCAGGAACTGAGTTCTGTGTTTGTGATCCATGATTCAGCTACTACCACGCATTGGGCCCGAAACCAATGGACCCTCTCGGCTTCTTAATCACCCTTGTCCTCTGTCCAGGAGTTGCAAGTAGTTTCTGGTGTTTGTAGTATGCTGGAGGCCGTGCGCAGCGCTGACCGGAGGGGTGGGCTGTGATGCGGTAGGCACGTGGCCGGGTATACCGGGCGCCCGTTTGGTGTCACGGAACCCTATTCACATCGTTTGGGGCTGTGAGCGAAACTCCGGCCGGATCTCCTCATGGATGGAACCCGAATAGGCGATAAACCTAGACTAGAGACTTGAGTGTTTAGGCAGGCCGTGGCCGACACCCACGTTGGGCTTCCGCTTGAAGGTTGCCGAGTACATGTCGTGTAAACGGCGGTAAGTGGTGAGAGCGTGTGTGAAGAAGTACACCCCTGCAGGGTTAACATCATCTATTCGAATAGCCGTGTCCGCGGAAAAGGACTTCTGGGTTGCTTATATCAGTTCATAGACAAGTGAAAGTGGATACTCTAAAATACACAAGATAAGCGTGAGTGCTATGGATGGCGCTCTCGTAGGGAGACGGGAGTGAATCCATAGTGGTGTATTGATATGGTGAATATGTGGACTCGTGTGCGCCACCTCAAAAGAGTTACTTGCAGTCGTAGTGTAAGATAGCCACCGAGTCAAAGCTGGCTTGCTGCAGTTAAACCCCACCATCCCTTTGTTGATAATGATGCATATGTAGTTAGTTCTGATGTAAGTCTTGCTGGGTACATTTGTACTCACGTTGCTTAATTTATGTTTTTTGCAGAGAGACCTCAGTCTCGCTAGTAGTTCCGTATGGTCTTCGACGTTTAGCTTGTTACCTCAGCTACGATCTTGTGCCCTCGGCAGGATTTGGTAGATAGTCAGGCTTCTCAGCCTTTTTCATTTATAGATGTCTGTACTCAGACATGATAGCTTCCGCTTGTGCTTTGACTTGTATGCTCTGATTGTTGGGTCATGAGACCCATGTTTGTAATATCTCGCTCCTCGGAGCCTATTGAATAAAATACTTGAGTTGTAGAGTCATGTTGTGATGCCATGTTGTATTTGCACATATCGAGCATATTGTGTGTATGTTATTGAAATGCTTGGTATGTGTGGGATCTGACAACCTAGTTGTTTATTCTTAGTAGCCTCTCTTACCGGGAAATGTCTCCTAGTGTTTCCACCGAGCCATGGTAGCTTGCTACTGCTCCGGAACACTTAGGCTGGCCGGCATGTGTCCTTCTTCGTTCCTGTGTCTGTCCCTTCGGGGAAATGTCACGCGATGAATACTGGAGTCATGTTAGCCTGCTACAGCCCGGTTCACCGGAGTCCTGCTAGCCCAGTGCTACAGCCTGGATTCACTCGCTGATGACCGACACGTTCGATGCTGGGTCATGGATGCCTGTCCCTGTAAGTCTGTGCCACTTTGGGTTTACGACTAGCCATGTCAGCCCGGGCTCCTTATCATATGGATGCTAGCGACACTATCATATACGTGTGCCAAAAGACGCAAATGGTCCCGGGCAAAGGTAAGGCGATACCCGTGGGAATACCGTGCGTGAGGCCGCAAAGTGATATGAGGTGTTACACGCTAGATCGATGTGGCATTGAGTCGGGGTCCTGACAAGAAGAGCCTTGGCGACGCCGCTCCGCTCCGCCGCGGCTTCCTCCAGCTGCTTCTGGACATCAGTCCCCGCCATGATCTCTTTCAGATTGCGAGTTTTCGGCGCCAGATCGGCCGCGGAAGAAAAATTGGTGGTGGATTTGAAGGCTCTGGTACCAAATGATACGATCCTAAGATGGATCAGATCGATAGACTCTCAAATATCTGGATATTACATGGTTTGGTAACTAGGATTCAAAGCAAGAAGGAGGATTGAGAGGTCAGAGCCGGGAGGTGGGAAAAGGGGATACACGCCCAGCGGCGGCGATTAGTCTAGTGATCCAACGATGCCAACCCTAGCGAAGCGCTGCTTCCCTTATACCTACTCGGTCCACTCTAGGCCTCGCACCAGTGGGTTGGGCTTCACCTTTCTCTTGGCTCGCTCCGGTTGGGCTGGGCTTCTCTGGACGGGGCCCACCCTTCCCGTGACAGGCTCGTCCGGGTCGAAGAACTCGAGCCGGAGCCTCTCGAGGCGACGGGGAATATAGCCTCCGTTACCATCCTCGTAAGCGTCCGCTTCAATGAAGCTGTCGAGGGCATCGTTGTAGCTAGCCATGCTGCGGCGCATGTGATCCTCGAGCAAGTCGACGGACTCATGGTACGCTGGCGGGAACATGTGCGTGAGCCTTAAGTCGATGGCGCGGAGCTGGCGGGGGAGGCGCGCCCAGCGCTTGGCTAGGATGGCGGTGGCGAGCGCGGGGCGGGTGTCGAGGCCATGCAGGATGGTGACGAGGAGTTCGTCAGGCAGCGCACTGAGGAGGTCCATGCGCGGGGCGGCCGCTGCGACTGAGGAGGTCCATGCACTGAAGAGGAGTTCGTCGGGGCAGCGCACTGAGGAGGTCCATGCGCTGACGAGGAGTTCGTCGGGGAGCTCGCTGAGGCTTTGTTCGTTTAATCCCCGCCCCCGCCGGGATCGGCGGGGTTTTGGCCTAATCCACGTGCTTTTGACCCCGGTCGGGGTAGGATCCCGACCTACCTTATATGCGTCTTCGGTTAAACTCGGCCGGGTTGATATTCCATCCAAATCCACCCCAAACCACAGGGATTCCACTGGGTTTTCACCCACGTCTCCCCACCCGTGGAACAAAACCAGTCGTCTCAGTCTTCTCGGCTCGAAAGAAAAAGGAGGAGCGGGCGAGAGCGGCGGCGCTGCCGACGCTGACAGGGAAGAACTAGGCGACGGCGAGGGGCCGGAGCGGGCGATCTCTCTCCTCCACTGAAGACCGGCTGCTGCGCCATCCTTCTATGTCGCCCCACGCTCCACTCTACAGGGATTAGCAGGGTTTGTTGGTTAGGGGATTGGGTGACGAGGTGGGGATCACCAAATCCCTGTGTGGGTCTAATCCCCTAGAGGTTTGGTTCCAGTGGAACCGAACAAAGCCTGAGGAGGCCCATGCACGCGGCTGCTGCGACTGCCCAGGCGAGAGCTTGGCCAAGTGAAAGATTTGATGCAGCGCTGCAATGCAATGTGGGATTTGTTTTGACGGTAGGTAGGCAACCTAAGATTCATATATATGAGCATAGCATGCCGATACCCATACCCATAGGGAGACAGTTTTTATTTTTAAGTTACCGAGACAGTTGTTGAACACGGCCGGGTAAAAATGTTAAGAAACGCAATTTAGATTGATACAACACGGCTAAAAATGTTAGGAATCGCAGTTAATTAGTGTGAACATATGAGAAGAGTCCACGTTTGGGTTGATTTCATATGTGGGCAACATATGAGACACGTGTTAATTACATCCCGGCAAAAATGTTAGGAATTGCAATTTGAGACAAATCAGTATTACAAGAGTTCCACTTGGATCATTTTTTTCTTTTGGCGGGTAACTTGGATCAATTTTCATATGTGGCGAACATAGAAGACAATTGTTACATGCAGTTAGAAATGTTGAGAATCACAATACGGGGTTAAAGAAATACATTGGATTATAACTACTATATACTAGTATACACATACTCCCTCCGTTTCTTTTTAGTCTGCATATAAGATTTGGTCAAAGTCAAGCGATGCAAAGTTTGACCAAATATATATCAAAAGACATCAACATCTACAATACTAAACCTATATGCTATGAAAATTAATATCATGATGCATATAGTAATGTGGATTTCATATTATGAATGTTGATGTTTTGTTCTATAAAGTTAGTCAAAGTTTATGAAGTTTGACTTTGACCAAATCTTATATGCGGACTAAAAAGAAACGGAGGGAGTACCTTATGAAAGTTGGCATTATACAAATGGACAAAAGAGATACTATTTAGGCTTTGCCAAGCAAAGTGTACCCAGATCAAAAAAAAGAAGAAGAAGAAGCAAAGTGTACCGAAACATGCTTTTCATACCTAAACGAATGGATGAACCGGTATGGTGCACAAACTAAAGTAGAGATGTATTCATATATTAAGGGAAGAGGCTTTTTATGGTACCAAAAAACAAAAGAATATGGACAACTCCACAAAGTAGTTAGGTCTCCATAACATTGATTTTTACTTGGTGTGGTCGTAATTTCTTACTAACAAATAATGATCCTACAAGAAAGAGGTTTAAGAGAGGACTTGGCGCATCCCCTTTTTGCTTTTTAAAATTATTTTCTCTATTATCTTATGTACTAGCACTCTTTGTTGGCAAAGATTACTTGTTTTTTTAACAATATGGTTGTATGCATCCTAGTTGTTACAGAGGCTGGGGTAATGAAGTTTCCTTTTCTAAAAAGTAAAAAATGCTTATACTAGCTCTTACATGATGGTTGGGGTAATGTGGTTGTTGATGCCCGACACCATGCCTCACCAACGGAGCAAATCTTCCTGCTCTCATTATTTGCTAGCAAAAACTACACAATACATATAGAGCATAAAAAAGTACTAAACACGCTAATTTGACAAGAAGAAACAAATAATTAATGCAACTATGAGTTCATTGGCTAGGAGATATTTGAATGGACCTTATTTATAAATAAGATCTACAACAACCATCATGTGGAAATTGATGTTCCTCTTGTTCCTTATCATGATGAGCACTATTGTGTCAACCGTTAGTTGTCTCTTTCCCTTCTGGAATTCCCGCCAGCCGGTCTCATAGAACGATATGCGGCTGTTTGTGTCAGTCTTGTATCGAACACTGGTGACATGACCTGCTGCTCCAAGGCTTACTCCAGCCATGCCGGCAGTAGGGATGTCCTCGACACAAAACGTCTTCATAGGTAATTTCTATGATCCCCATGATTAAAAACAAAATAGAGCACACAATGTTAGACATCTTGCCATATAGTGTTACGAATGAAAAAATGAGAAAAGATACAAAGCATACCATGGTGTGTTTCACGATGTTAGTCTTGGTAAAACGATGCACACATGGCCTCCCCAAGTAGTGCACACTTGATGGTAGGATCCCTGTTCAAGAATTCATCTGATTAACCAGTTAACTTGCCAATTAATCCCTACTCGTAGGATCACCGAGTAGCCGATAAACCATTAAATCATCCGATTAATTGATTAAATGGCCGACTAGCCTAATAATCCCCTACTCGCTACCCAACCGAGCAGCTACCAGTTAACGATTTTCTCAACAATGGGTAGGATCGCGATGAGTTTGGCCTTCTCATCCTCATTAAGCTCTTTCATTCTTTGAGACAAAATTGCATAATTGTATGGATCATCATCTTCATAATCTCCGCTACCCTCATCATCTTTCTCATCCTCATCCTCATACCCCTGGCTATCGTCATCCTCGCTAGCATCATCATCATCTTGGCTGTCATCATCATCATCCTCATCATCCTAGGAATCTTCAGCATCATCTTCGTCAATCTCATCATCTTGGTCGAAGAAATACTTAATCCTTAACTTGTTGACCATTTTCTTCAAGTAAAAGCCTATGTACTCTCCCCCGGTGAGCTTATTATTTGAAATGTACTTGTTCCATATGTTGCCTCCTATGATGGTTTTATCCTTTTTTTACGAACATCAATTTTGTACGGTTTCCCTTGACCATCCAAAAAGTTAAAACTGACACCAATTAAATTATTGAATTGGACCCTTATGTTGCATGGGATACACTATGTAACAATTAAGAATATTGCAATTAATAATTAATGGTATGCACGATACAACAAGTCAGCAAGTGATTAGAATTGAATGATGAACATTGTTACCACATATTTTTCGAGCAAGATAGTTTGTTTTTTAGCAATGATAGCAAGATAATTTGTAGCGGACAAGTAATGGTAACGGTAAATAAAGTGCAGTAAGGTAGCCCAATACTTTTGTGGCAAAGGACATGCCAAAACGTTCTCTTATAATAAGCAAAGCGTTCTTGAGGGTACACGGGAATTTCATCTAGTCACTTTCATCATGTTGATTTGGTTCGTGTTCGCTACTTTGATAATTTGATATGTGGGTGGATCGATTCTTAGGTGTCATTCTTACTTGAACAAACCTCCTACTTATGATTAACCCCCTCTCAAGCATCCGCAACTATGAGAAAAGTATTAAGATAAAATCTAACCATAGCATTAAATATTTGGATCCAAATTGGTCCCTTACGGAGTAGCACATAAACTAGGGTTTAAACTTCTGTAATTCTAGCAACCCATCATCTAATAACTAATCCACAATGCATTCCCTTAGGCACAAATATGATGAAGTGCCATGTAGTTGATGTTCACATGACACCACATATCATCATAATATCGAACATATATCAAGTTCACATGATTACTTGCAACAAGATTTCTCCTGTGACCAAAAGAACAAATGTAACTACTCACAAATGATTATCATGCTTAAGATCATAGGGGTATTAAATAGCATAATGGATCTGAACATATAATCTTCCACCAAATAAACCATGTAGTAATCAACTACGAGATGTAATCAACACTACTAGTCACCCACAGGCAATTTGAGGTTCCGGTACAAAGATTGAACACAAGAGATGAACTAGGGTTTGAGAGGAGATGGTGATGTTGAAGATGTTGATGAAGATTAGCCGCCCAAAGATGAGAGGGTTGTTGGTGATGACGATAGCTTCTATTTCCCCCCTTCGGGAGGAAAGTTCCCCCAGCAGAATCGCTCTGCCGGAGGGTAAAAGTGCTCCTGCCTCAGTTCTGCCTCGAGACGGCGTTGCTCTGATACGTCTATTTTGCATAATGCTTTTATATTGATATTTATTGTATTATTGGCTGTTATTACACATTATAGCATAATACTTATGCCTTTTCTCTCTAATTTTACAAGGTTTACATGAAGAGGGAGAATGCCGGCAGCTGGAATTCTGGGATAGAAAAGGAGAAAATATTAGAGACCTATTCTGCACAACTCCAAAAGTCCGGAAAATTTATGAAGAATCATTTTGGAATTAATAAAAAATATTGGGCGAAGAAAGCACCATAGGGGACCCACCAGGCAACCACAAGGGTGGGGGCGCGCCCCTGCCTTGCCACCTACCAGGCAGGCCCCCGACGCCCATCTTCTGCTATATGAAGGGTTTTTACCTGGAAAAAAAATCATATGGAGCTTTCGGGATGAAGTGCCACCGTCTTGAGGGAGAATGTGGGCAGAACCAATCTAGAGCTCGGGCTGAGCTGTTCTACCGGGGAAACTTCCCTCCGGGAGGGGGAAATCGAAGCCATCATCATCACCAACGATCCTCTCATCGAGAGGGGGTCAATCTCCATCAACATCTTCACTAGCACCATCTCCTCTCAAACCCTAGTTCATCTCTTGTATCCGATCTTTGTCTCAAAACCTCATATTGGTACCTATGGGTTGCTAGTAGTGTTGATTATGTTGGGGAACACGGTAATTTCAAAAAAAAATCCTACGATCATGCAAGATCTATCTATGTGATGCATAGCAACGATATGGGGACAGTGTCTCCACGTACCCTCGTAGACCGAAAGTGGAAGCGTTAGACAACGTGGTTGATGTAGTCAAACTTCTTCTAGCTCCGACCGATCAAGTACCGAACGCACGACACCTCCGAGTTATGCACACGTTCGGCTCGATGACGTTCCTCGCCCTCTTGATCCAGCAAGGTGTCGAGGAAGTAGATGAGTTCCTTTAGCACGACGGCGTCGTGACGGTGATGGTGAAGTGGTCTATGTAGGGCTTCGCCAAAGCACCGCGACAATATGACTGGGGGTGTAAACTATGGAGGGGGGCGCCACAGACGGCTAATAGTTGTTATTCTATCTTGTCGGTGCCCGCTTTCCCACATATATATAGGTTGGCGGGGAGGAGAGGCAGCCAAGGGGGCCCCCCAATTAGGAGGAATCCTACTTGGAGTCCTCTCCCAATTCGGCCAACCCCCCTCTCCTATTCCTTTTCGGAGTAGGAAGGGAAGAGGGGGAAGGGGGAATCCTCTATTCCCCTTTCCCTTTCCTCCTTCCCCTTTCCTTATCCAATTTGGCCAGCCCATATGGGGGGAGCGCACCAGCCCCTTTGTGGCTGGTGTGTTCCCCACTCGGCCCATAAGGCCCATATGTTTTTGCCGGGGGTGACCGGAACCCCTTCTGGTGACCCGATAAGTACCCGGTGCTTCCCAAAACACTTCCAGTGTCCTAATACCATTGTCCTATATATCAATCTTTACCTCTCGACCATTTTGAGGCTCATCTTCATGTATGTGATATCATCCGAGACTTCGAACAACATTCGGTCACCAAATCACATAACTCATATAATACTATCTCGTCAACAAACGTTAAGCGTGCGGACCCTATGGGTTCGAGAACTATGTAGACATGACCGAGACACCTCTTCGGTCAATAACCAATAGCAGAACCTGGATGCTCATATTGGCTCCCACATATTCTATGAAGATCTTTATGGGTCGAACCGTTATGACAACATACATGATTCCCATTGTCATCGGCATGTTACTTGCCCGAGATTCGATCGTCGGTATCTTCGTACCTAGTTCAATCTCGTTACCGGCAAGTCTCTTTACTCGCTCCGTAATACATCATCCTCCAACTAACTCATTAGTCACTTTGCTTGCAAGGCTTCTTATGATGTTTATTACCGAGAGGGCCCAGAGATACCTCTCCGATACTTGGAGTGACAAATCCTAATCTCGATCTATGCCAACCCAACAAACACCTTTGGAGATACCTGTAGAGCATCTTTATAATCACCCAGTTACATTGTGACATTTGATAGCACACAAGGAATTCCTCCGGTATCCGGGAGTTGCATAATCTCATAGTCGAAGGAATATGTATTTGACATGAAGAAAGCAATAGCAATAAAACTGAATGATCAATATGCACAATAAAACTGAATGATCAATATGCTATGCTAACGGATGGGTCTTGTCCATCACTTCATTCTCATAATGATGTGATCCCGTTCATCAAATGACAACACATGTCTATGGTTAGGAAACTTAACCATCTTTGATTAACGAGCTAGTCTATTAGAGGCGTACTAGGGAAACGATGTTTTGTCTATGTATCCACACATGTATCAAATTTCCGGTTAATACAATTCTAGCATGAATAATAAACATTTATCATCATATAAGGAAATGTAAAATAACAACTTTATTATTGCCTCTAGGGCATATTTCCTTCAGTCTCCCACTTGCGCTACAGTCAATAATCTAGTTCACAACGCCATGTGATTTAACACCAATAGTTCACATCATTATGTGATTAACACCCATAATTCACATCGCCATGTGACCAACACCCAAAGGGTTTACAAGAGTCAATAATCTAGTTCACATCGGTATGTGATTAACACCCAAAGAGTACTAAGGTGTGATCATATTTTGCTTGTGAGAGAAGTTTAGTCAATGGATCTACCACATTCACGTCCGTATGTTTTTTTGCAAATTTCTATGTCTATAATGCTCTGCATGGATCTACTCTAGCTAATTGCTCTGACGTTCAATACGTATCTGGATTGAGACATAGAATCATCTAGATCAGTGCCAAAGCTTGTATCGACGTAACTCTTTATAACCTCCATAGCCGAGAAACATTTCCTTAGTCCTCTAAGGATAATTTTACTGTTGTCTAGTGATCTAATCCGGCATTACTATTGTACCCCCTTGCCAAACTCATTGGTAACACACACAATAGGTCTGGTACACAGCATGACATACTTTATAGAACCTATGGCTGAGGCATAGGGAATGACTTTCATTCTCTCTCTATCTTCTGTAGTGGTCGTGCATTGAGTATGACTAAATTTCACACCTTGTAACACAGGCAAGAACCCTTTCTTTGATTGATCCATTTTGAAATTCTTCAAAACTTTATCAAGGTATGTGCTTTGTGAAAGTCCTATTAAGCGTCTTGATCTATCTCTATAGATCTTGATGCCCAATATATAAGCAGCTTCACCGAGGTAATTCGTTGAAAAACTCTTATTCAAGTATCCTTTTATGCTATCCAAAAGTTCTACATCATTTCCAATCAACAATATGTCATCTACATATAATATTAGAAATGCTACACACCTCCCACTCACATTCTTGTAAATACAGACTTCTCCGAAAGGCTGTATAAATCCATATGATTTGATCACCTCATCAAAGCGTATATTCCAACTCCAAGATGCTTGCACCAGTCCATAGATGGATCGCTGGAGCTTGCACACTTTGTTAGAACCTTTAGGATTGATAAAACCTTCTGGTTGCATCAAATACAACTCTTCTTGAAGAAATCCATTAAGGAATGCAGTTTTGACGTCCATTTGCCAGATTTCATAATCAGAAAATGCGGCAATTGCTAACATGATTCGGACAGACTTAAGCATCGCTATGGGTGAGAAAGTCTTATCATATTCAACTCCTTGAACTTGTTGAAAATCTTTTGCAACAAGTCGAGCTTTATAGACAGTAACATTACCATCAGAGTCAGTCTTGTTCTTGAAGATCCATTTATTCTCTACGGCTCGCCGATCCTCGGGCAAATCCACCAAAGTCCACACTTTCTTCTCATACATGGATCCTATCTCAGATTTCATGGCCTCAAGCCATTTATCGGAATCTGGGCTCATCATAGCTTCTTCCTAGTTCGTAGGTTCTCCATGGTCTAGTAACATGACTTCCAGAAAAGGATTACTGTAGCACTATGGTGTCGATCGTGTTCTAGATGACCTACGAGGTTTGGTAGTAACTTGAGCTGAAGTTTCATGATCATCATCATTAGCTTCCTCTCTAGTTGGTAGGAACGGATTTCTCTCATGGGCTACTTTTCAAATTGAGGGAAGGTACAATTACCTCATCAAGTTCTTCTTTCCTCCCACTCACTTCTTTCGAGAGAAATTCCTTCTCTAGAAATGTTCCATTCTTGGCAACAAAGATCTTGCCTCCGGATCTGTTGTAGAAGGTGTATCCAATTGTTTCCTTAGGCTATCCTATGAAGACGAACTTCTCCGATTTGGGTTCGAGCTTATCAGGTTAAAGCCTTTTGACATAGGTTCGCAACACCAAACTTTAAGAAACGAGATCTTAGGTTTCTTGCCAAACAAAAGTTCATACGATGTCATCTCAACGGATTTAGACGGTGACCTATTTAACGTGAATGCAGCTGTCTCTAATGCATAACCCCAAAACGATAGTGATAAATCGGTAAGAGACTTCATAGAATGCACCATATCTAGTAAAGTACGGTTGCTTTTTTCAGACACACCATTACGCTGTGGTGTTCCAAGTGGCGTGAGTTGTGAAACAATTCCACATTGTTTAAATGAAGGCCAAACTCGTAACTCAAATATTCGCCTCCGCGATCAGATCGTAGAAAATTTATTTTCTTATTACGATGATTCTCCACTTCTTTTTGAAATTCTTTGAACTTTTCAAATGTTTTAGACTTGTGTTATATTAAGTAGATATAACCATATCTATTCAAATCATCTGTGAAGCTTAGAAAATAACGATACCCGCCGCGTGCCTCAACACTCATCGGACCGCATACATCGGTATATATTATTTCCAGTAAGTCTTTGGATCGCTCCATTGTCCCGGAGAACAGATTTTTAGTCATCTTGCCCATGAGGCATGGTTCACAAGTATCAAATGATTCATAATCAAGTGATTCCAAAAGTCCATCTGCATGGAGTTTCTTCATGCGCTTAGACCAATATGACCTAAATGGCAGTGCCACAAATATGTTGCACTATCATTATCAACTTTGCATATTTTGGCATCAGTATTATGAATATGTGTATCACTATGATCGAGATTCAATAAACCATTAGCATTGGGTGTATGACCATAGAAGGTTTATTCATGGAAACAGAATAACAATTATTCTCTGTCTTAAATGAATAATCGTACTGCAATAAACACGATCCTACCTTGTTCATGCTCAACGCAAACACCAAATAACATTTATTTATGTTCAACACTAATCTCAAAAGTATAGGGAGTGTGCGTTGACGATCATATCAATCTTGGAACCACTTCCAATATCAATCTTCACTTCACCCTCAACTAGTCTCCATTTATTCTGCAACTCCTGTTTCAAGTTACTAATCTTAGCAATCGAACATGTATAAAATACACAGGGGCTACTACGAGCAGTAGTAAGGTACATATCGATAACATGTATATCAAATATACCTTTGTTCACTTTGCCATCCTTCTTATCCGCCAAATATTTGGGGTAGTTCCGCTTCTAGTGACCATTTCCTTTGCAGTAGTAGCACTCAATTTTAGGCTTAGGTTCAGCTTTGGGCTTCTTCACGGGAGTGACAACTTGCTTGTCATTCTTCTAGAAGTTCCCTTTCTTTCCCTTGTCCTTTTTCTTGAAACTAGTGGTCTTGTTCACCATCAACACTTGATGTTTTTTCTTGATTTCTACCTTCGCCGATTTCAGTATCGCGAAAAATTCGGGAATCATTTTTGTGATCCCTTGCACATTATAGTTCATCACGAAGTTCTAGTAGATTGGTGATAGTGATTAGAGAACTCTATCAATCACAATCTTATCTAGAAGATTAACTCCCACTTGATTCAAGTGATTGTAGTACCCAGACATTCTGAGCACATGCTCACTAGCTGAGCTATTTTCCTACATCTTTTAGCCAAAGTACTTGTCAGTGGTCTCATACCTCTCAACATGGGCATGAGTCTGAAGTACCACTTTCAGCTCTTGGAACATCTCATATGCTCCGCGGTGTTCAAAACATATTTGAAGTCCCAGTTCTAAGCCGTAAAGCATGGTGCACTAAACTATCAAGTAGTCATCATTTCAAGCTTGCCAAACATTCATAACGTCTGCATCTGCTCCTGCAATAGGTTTGTCACCTAGCGGTGCATCAAGGACATAATTCTTCTGTGCAGCAATGAGGATAATTTTCAGATCACAGACCGAGTCCACATCATTGCTACTATCATCTTTCAACTTAGTTTTCTCTAGGAACATATAAAAACATAGGGGAGCTACAACGCGAGCTATTGATCTACAACATAATTTGCAAATACCATCAGGACTAAGTTCATGATAAATTAAACGTCAATTAATCAAATTACTCAAGAACTCCCACTTAAACTGACATCCCTTAAGTCATCTAAGCGTAACATGATCCAAATCAACTAAACCATGTCTGATCATCACATGAGATGGAGTAGTCATCAATGGTGAACATCTCGATGTCGATCATATCTACTATATGATTCACATTCGACTTTTTGGTCTCCAATGTTCCGAGGCCATGTCTGTACATGCTAGGCTCGTTAAGTTTAACCCAAGTATTGCGTGTGTGTAAATCTGGCTTACACCCATTGTATGTGAACGTAGAGCCTATCACACCCGATCATCACGTGGTGTCTTAGCATGACACACTTATACCTTGAAATTTAGTTAAGGGATCATCTTATAATGCTACCATCGTACTAAGCAAAATAAGATGCATAAAATATAAACATCACATGCAATCAAAATATGTGACATGATATGGCCATCATCATCTTGTGCTTTTGATCTCCATCTCCAAAGCCTCATCATGATCTCCATCGTCATCGGCTCGACACCTTGACCTCCATGGTTGTGCCGTGGTTGTCTCGCCAACTATTGCTTCTACAACTATCGCTAACACATAGTGATAAAGTAAAGCAATTACATGGCGTTTGCATTTCATACAAAAAGAGACAACCATAAGGCTCCTGCCAGTTGACTTTTACAAAAGACGATCATCTCACATCATGTCTTGACCATATCACATCACAACATGCCCTGCAAAAACAAGTTAGACGTCTCCTACTTTGTTGTTGCAAGTTTTACATGGCTGATATGGGCTTCTAGCAAGAACCATTCTTACCTACGTTACAAAAACCACAACATTGATTTATCAAGTTTGTTGTTTTAAGCTTCAACAAGGACCGGCCGCAGTCAAATTCCATTCAACTAAAGTAGGAGAAACAGACACCCGCCAGCCACCTTTATGCAAAACTAGTTGCATGTCTGTCGGTAGAACCGGTCTCATGAATGTGGTCATGTAAGGTTGGTCCGGGCTGCTTCATTCAACAATACCGCCGAATCAAAAAAAGACATTGGTGGTAAGGAGTATGATGATCACCGCCCACAACTCTTTGTATTCTACTCGTGCATATCATCTACACATAGACCTGGCTCATGATGCCACTATTGGGGAACATAGCATGCAATTCCAAAATTTTCCTACGCTCACGCAAGATCTATGTAGGAAATGCATAGAAATGAGAGGGGAAGAGTGTGCCCATGTACCCTCGTAGACCGAAAGCGGAAGCGTTAGACAACACAGCTGATGTAGTCGAACTTCTTCTAGCTCCGACCGATCAAGTACCGAACGTACGACACCTCCGAGTTCTGCACACGTTCAGCTCGATGATGTTACTCGCCCTCCTGATCCAGCAAGGTGTCGAGGAAATAGATGAGTTCCTTCAGCACGACAGCATGGTGACGGTGATGGTGAAGTGATCCATGTAGGGCGTCGCCTAAGCACCTTAACAATATGATAGGGGTGTAAATAGTGGAGGGGACACCGCACACGGCTAAGAATTGTTGTTCTATCTTGTAGGCGCCCCCTTCCCCACATATATATAGGTTGGAGGGGAGGAGAGGCAGCCAAGGGGGCGCCCAAAGTAGGAGGAATCCTACTTGGGGCCCTCTCCTAATTCAGCCAACCCCCTCTCCTATTCCTATTCGGAATAGGAAGGGAAGAGGGGGAAGGAGGAACCATATTCCCTTTTTCCTTTCCACCTTCCCCTTTCCTTCTCCAATTTGGCCAGCCCATATGAGGGGGCGCACCAGCCCCTTTGTGGCTGGTGCATTTCCCCTCTTGGCCCATAAGGTCCATATCTTTTGTCAGGGGTGCTTGGAACCCCTTCCGGTGACCCGATAAGTACCCGGTGCTTCCCAAAACACTTCCGATGTCCGAATACCATCGTTCTATATATCAATCTTTACCTCTCGATCATTTCGAGACTCCTCGTCATGTCTGTGATATCATCTGGGACTCCAAACAACATACCGTCACCAAATAACATAACTCATATAGTACTATCTCATCAACGAACGATAAGCGTGCGGACCCTACGGGTTCGAGAACTATGGAGACATGACCGAGACACCTCTATAGTCAATAATCAATAGAGGAACCTAGATGCTCATATTGACTCCCACATATTCTATGAAGATCTTTATCGGTCGAACTGTTATGACAACATACGTTATTCCCTTCCTACCTAGTTCAATCTCGTTACCAGCAAGTCTCTTTACTCATTCGGTAATACATCATCCTGCAACTAACTCATTATTCACTTTGTTCGCAAGGATTCTTATGACGTGTATTACCGAGAGGGCCCAGAGATACCTCTACGATACTCGGAGTGACAAATCCTAATCTCGATCTATTCCAACCCAAAAACACCTTCGGAGATACCTGTAGAGCATATTTATAATCACCCAGTTACATTGTGACATTTGATAGCACACAAGACATTCCTCCGGTATCTGGGAGTTGCATAATCTCATAGTCGAAGGAATATTTATTTGACATGAAGAAAGAAATAGCAATAAAACTGAACGATCAATATGCTATGCTAACGGATGGGTCTCGTCCATCACATGATTCTCCTAATGATGTAATCTTGTTCATCAAATGACAACACATGTCCATGGTTAGGAAACTTAATCATCTTTGATTAACGAGCTAGTCTAGTAGAGGCCTACTAGGGACACGGTGTTTTGTCTATGTATCTACACATGTATCAAGTTTCCGGTTAATACTATTCTAGCATGAATAATAAACATTTATCTTGATATAAGGAATATAAAATAACAACTTTATTATTGCCTCTAGGGCATATTTCCTTCAGTCTCCCACTTGCACTACAGTCAATAGTGTAGTTCATAATGCCTTGTGATTTAACACCAATAATTCACATCTTTATGTGATTAACATGTTGGAAATATGCCCTAGAGGCAATAATAAAAGTATTATTATTATATTTCTTTGTTCATGATATTTGTCTTTTATTCATGCTATAATTGTATTATCCGGAAATCGTAATACACGTGTGAATACTTAGACCACAACATGTCCCTAGTGAGCCTCTAGTTGACTAGCTCGTTGATCAACAGATAGTCATGGTTTCCTGACTATGGACATTGGATATTGTTGATAACGGGATCACATCATTAGGAGAATGATGTGATGGACAAGACCCAATCCTAAGCATAGCACAAAGATCGTGTAGTTCGTTTGCTAGAGCTTTTCCAATGTCAAGTATCTCTTCCTTAGATCATGAGATCATGTTACTCCCGGATACCGTAGGAGTGCTTTGGGTGTACCAAACGTCACAACGTTACTGGGTGACTATAAAGGTGCACTACAGGTATCTCCGAAAGTGTCTGTTGGGTTGACACGGATCGAGACTGGGATTTGTCACTCCGTATAACGGAGAGGTATCACTGGGCCCACTCGGTAGTGCATCATCATAATGAGCTCAAAGTGACCAAGTGTCTGGTCACGGGATCATGCATTACGGTACGAGTAAATTGACTTGCCGGCAATGAGATTGAATGAGGTATTGGGATACCGACGATCGAATCTCGGGCAAGTAACATACCGTCTGACAAAGGGAATAGTATACAGGGTTACTTGAATCCTTGACATCGTGGTTCATCCGATGAGATCATCGAGGAGTATGTGGGAGCCAACATGGGTATCTGGATCCCGCTATTGGTTATTGACCGGAGAGCCGTCTTGGTCATGTCTGCATGTCTCCCGAACCCGTAGGGTCTACACACTTAAGGTTCGGTGACGCTAGGGTTGTATGAATATGAGTATGCAGCAAACCGAATGTTGTTCAGAGTCCCGGATGAGATCCCGGACGTCACGAGGAGTTCCGGAATGGTCCGGAGGTAAGGAATTATATATAGGAAGTGTTGTTTCGTCCATCGGGAAAGTTTCGAGGTCACCCGGTATTGTACCGGGACCACGGGAAGGGTCCCGGGGGGTCCACCTGGTAGGGCCACCTATCCCGGAGGGCCCCGTGGGCTGAAGTGGGAGGGGAACCAGCCCCTAGTGGGATGGTGCGCCCCCCCCTTGGCCCCCCCTGCGCCTAGGGTTGAAAACCCTAGGGTGGGGGGCGCACCCCACTTGCCTTGGGGGGCACTCCACCCCCTAGCCGCCGCCCCCCTTGGGAGATTGGATCTCCAGGGCCGACGCCCCCCCTGGGGGCCTATATAAAGGAGGGGGGAGGGAGGGCAGCCGCACCCTATGTCTTGGCGCCTTCCTCCCCCTGCTACACCTCTTCCTCCTCCCGCAGTTGCTTGGTGAAGCCCTGCCGGAGTCCTGCTGCATCCACCACCACGCCGTTGTGATGCTGGATCTTCATCAACCTCTCCTTCCCCCTTGCTGGATCAAGACAGAGGAGATGTCATGCTGACCATACGTGTGTTGAACGCGGAGGTGCCGTCCGTTCGGTGCTAGGTTCTCCGGTGATAGGATCACGACGAGAACGACTACCTCAACCCCGTTCTCTTGAACGCTTCCGCACGCGATCTACAAGTGGTATGTAGATGAACTCATAGATGGATCTTGGTGAAACCGTAGAATTTTTTTTATTTTCTGCAACGTTCCCCGACAGTGGCATCATGAGCTAGGTCTATGCGTAGTTCTCTATTGCACGAGTAGAACACAAATCTGTTGTGGGCGTAGATCTTGTCAACTTGCTTTCCACTACTAGTCTTTTCTTGCTTTAGTGGTATTTTGGGATGAAGCGGCCCAGACCGAGCTTACACGTACGCTTACGTGAGACAGGTTCCACCGACTGACATGCACTAGTTGCATAAGGTGGCTAGCGGGTGTCTGTCTCTCCTACTTTAGTTGGAGCGGATTCGATGAAAAGGGTCCTTATGAAGGGTAAATAGAAGTTGACAAAATCACGTTGTGGTTATTCGTAGGTAAGAAAACGTTCTTGCTAGAACCCAATTGCAGCCACATAAAAGATGCAACAACAATTAGAGGACGTCTAACTTGTTTTTGCAGCAATTGTCATGTGATGTGATATGGCCAGAAGTTGTGATGAATGATGAATGATATATTGTGATGTATGAGATCATGTTCTTGTAATAGGAATCACGACTTGCATGTCGATGAGTATGACAACCGGCAGGAGCCATAGGAGTTGTCTTAATTATTGTATGACCTGTGTGTCAATGATTTAACGCCATGTAATTACTTTACTTTATTGCTAAACCATTAGCTATAGTAGTAGAAGTAATAGTTGGCGAGCAACTTCATGGAGGCACGATGATGGAGATAATGATGATGGAGATCATGGTGTCATGCCGGTGACGAAGATGATCATGGAGCCCCGATGATGGAGATCGAAGGAGCTATATGATATTGGCCATATCATGTCACTACTTTATATAATTGCATGTGATGTTTATTATGTTTTATGCATCTTGTTTACTTAGAACGACGGTAGTAAATAAGATGATCCCTTATAATAATTTCAAGAAAGTGTTCCCCCTAACTGTGCACCGTTGCTAAAGTTCGTCATTTCGAAGCACCACGTGATGATCGGGTGTGATAGATCCTTACGTTCACATACAACGGGTGTAAGACAGTTTTACACATGCATAAACACATAGGGTTAACTTGCCGAGCCTAGCATGTATAGACATGGCCTCGGAACACAAGAGACCGAAAGGTCGAACATGAGTCGTATGGAAGATATGATCAACATGGAGATGTTCACCGATGATGACTAGTCCGTCTCACGTGATGATCGGACACGGCCTAGTCGACTCGGATCGTGTAACACTCAGATGACTAGAGGGATGTCAAATCTGAGTGGGAGTTCATTAAATAATTTGATTAGAGGAACTTAATTATCATGAACTTAGTCTAAAATCTTTGCAAAATATGTCTTGTAGATCAAATGGCCAACGCTCATGTCAACATGAACTTCAACGCGTTCCTAGAGAAAACCAAGCTGAAAGATGATGGAAGCAACTATTCGGACAGGGTCCGGAACCTGAGGATTATCCTCATAGCAGCCAAGAAAGCATATGTCCTAGAAGGACCGCTAGGTGAAGCACCCATCCCAGAGAACCAAGACGTTATGAAAGCTTGGCAGTCACGTGCTGATGATTACTCCCTCGTTCAATGCGGCATGCTTTACAGCTTAGAACCAGTGCTCCAAAAGCGGATGGTGAAGACCATTCCTGAAGTATTTTCAATGCTGAAGTCAGCAGAGGTTGAAATCAAGAAAGAACATCAAGTGTTGATGGTCAATAAGACCACTAAGTTCAAGAAGGGCAAGGGTAAGAAGAACTTCAAGAAGGACGGCAAATATGTTGCCGCGCCCGGTAAGCCAGTTGCCGGGAAGAATTCAAAGAATGGACCCAAGTCTGAGACTGAGTGCTTTTATTGCAAAGGGAAGGGTCACTGGAAGCGGAACTGCCCCAAATACTTAGCGGACAAGAAGGCCGGCAACACTAAAGGTATATGTGATATACATGTAATTGATGTGTACCTTACCAGTACTCGTAGTAACTCCTGGGTATTTGATACCGATGCCGTTGCTCATATTTGTAACTCACAGCAGGAGCTGCGGAATAAGCGGAGACTGGCGAAGGACGAGGTGACGTTGCGTGTCGGGAATGGTTCCAAGGTTGATGTGATCGCCGTCGGCACGCTACCTCTACATTTACCTGCGGGATTAGTTTGAAACCTCAATAATTGTTATTTAGTGCCAAGTTTGAGCACGAACATTGTATCTGGATCTCGTTTAATACGAGATGGCTACTCATTTAAATCCGAGAATAATGGTTGTTCTATTTATATGAGAGATATGTTTTATGGTCATGCCCCTATGGCCAATGGTTTATTCTTAATGAATCTCGAACGTAATGTTACACATATTCATAGTGTGAATACCAAAAGATGTAAAGTTGATAACGATAGTCCCACATACTTGTGGCACTGCCGCCTTGGTCACATTGGTGTCAAGCGCATGAAGAAGCTCCATGCTGATGGACTTGTAGAGTCTCTCGATTATGAATCATTTGACACATGCGAACCATGCCTTATGGGCAAAATGACCAAGACTCCGTTCTCCGGTACTATGGAGCGAGCAACCAACTTATTGGAAATCATACATACTGATGTGTGTGGTCCAATGAGTGTTGAGGCTCGCAGAGGATATCGTTATGTTCTCACTCTCACTGATGACTTAAGTAGATATGGGTATGTCTACTTGATGAAACACAAGTCTGAGACCTTTGAAAAGTTCAAGGAATTTTAGAATGAAGTAGAGAATCAACGTGACCGAAAGATAAAATTCTTACGATCAGATCATGGAGGAGAATATTTAAGTCACGAATTTGGTACACACTTAAGAAAATGTGGAATCGTTTCACAACTCACGCCGCCTGGAACACCTCAGTGTAACGGTGTGTCCGAACGTCGTAATCGCACTCTATTGGATATGGTGCAATCTATGATGTCTCGTACCGATTTACCGCTATCATTTTGGGGATACGCTCTAGAGACAGCTACATTCACTTTAAATAGGGCACCGTCTAAATCCGTTGAGATGACACCGTATGAATTGTGGTTTGGGAAGAAACCTAAGCTGTCGTTTCTAAAAGTTTGGGGATGCGATGCTTATGTCAAGAAACTTCAACCTAAAAATCTCGAACCCAAGTCGGTGCGTCTTCATAGGATACCCCAAGGAAACCATTGGGTATACCTTCTACCTTAGATCCGAAGGCAAGATCTTTGTTGCCAATAACGGATCCTTTCTGTAAAAAGAGTTTCTCTCGAAAGAAGTAAGTGGGAGGAAAGTAGAACTCGATGAAGTACTACCTCTTGAACCGGAAAGTAGTGCAGCTCAGGAAAATGTTCCTGTGGTGCCTACACCGACTGGAGAGGAAATTAATGATGATGATCAAGGTACTTCGGATCAAGTTGCTACTGAACTTCGTAGGTCCACGAGGACACGTTCCACACCAGATTGGTATGGCAACCCTGTCCTGGAAATCATGTTGTTAGACAACGGTGGACCTTCGAACTATGAAGAAGCAATGGCAGGCCCAGATTCCAACAAATGGCTAGAAGCCATGCAATCCGAGATAGAGTCCATGTATGAAAACAAATTATGGACTTTGACTGACTTGCCCGATGATCGGCGAGCGATAGAAAACAAATGGATCTTTAAGAAGAAGACGGACGCGGATGGTAATGTCACCATCTATAAAGCTCGACTTGTCGCTAAGGGTTATAGACAAGTTCAAGGGGTTGACTACGATGAGACTTTCTCTCCCGTAGAGAAGCTTAAGTCCGTCCGAATCATGTTAGAAATTGCCGAATACTATGATTGTGAGATATGGCAGATGGACGTCAAAACGGCATTCCTTAACGGTTATCTTAAGGAAGAGCTGTATATGATGCGGCCGGAAGGTTTTGTCGATCCTAAGAATGCTAACAAAGTATGCAAGCTCCAGCGATCCATTTATGGGTTGGTGCAAGCATCTCGGAGTTGGAACATTCGCTTTGATGAGATGATCAAAGCGTTTGGGTTTATGCAGACTTATGGAGAAGCCTGCATTTACAAGAAAGTGAGTGGGAGCTCTGTAGCATTTCTCATATTATATGTAGATGACATACTTTTGATGGGAAATGATATAGAATTCTTGGACAGCATTAAGGCCTACTTGAATAAGTGTTTTTCAATGAAGGACATTGGAGAAGCTGCTTACATATTAGGCATCAAGATCTATAGGGATAGATCGAGACTCCTCATAGGTCTTTCACAAAGCACATACCTTGATAAGATTTTGAAGAAGTTCAAAATGGATCAGTCCAAGAAAGGGTTCTTGCCTGTATTGCAAGGTGTGAGATTGAGCTCGGCTCAATGCCCGACCACGGCAAAAGATAAAGAAGAGATGAGTGTCATCCCCTATGCCTCAGCCATAGGATCTATTATGTATGCCATGCTGTGTACCAGACCTAATGTAAACCTTGCCATAAGTTTGGTAGGAAGGTACCAAAGTAATCCCAGCAAGGAACACTGGACAGTGGTCAAGAATATCCTAAAGTACCTGAAAAGGACAAAGGACATGTTTCTCGTTTATGGAGGTGACGAAGAGCTCGTCGTAAAGGGTTACATCGACGCTAGCTTCGACACAGATCTGGATGACTCTAAGTCACAAACCGGATACATGTATATGTTGAATCGTGGAGCAGTGAGCTGGTGCAGTTGCAAGCAGAGCGTCGTAGCGGGATCTACATGTGAAGCGGAGTACATGGCAGCCTCGGAGGCAGCGCATGAAGCAATATGGATGAAGGAGTTCATCACCGACCTAGGAGTCATACCCAATGCATCGGGGCCAATCACTCTCTTTTGTGACAACACTGGAGCTATTGCCCTTGCCAAGGAGCCCAGATTTCACAAGAAGACCAGGCACATCAAGCGTCGTTTCAACTCCATCCGTGAAAATGTTCAAGATGGAGACATAGATATTTGCAAAGTACATACGGATCTGAATGTCGCAGATCCGTTGACTAAACCTCTTCCGCGAGCAAAACATGATAAACACCAGAACTCCATGGGTGTTCGATACATCACAATGTAACTAGATTATTGACTCTAGTGCAAGTGGGAGACTGTCGGAAATATGCCCTAGAGGCAATAATAAAAGGATAATTATTATATTTCTTTGTTCATGATATTTGTCTTTTATTCATGCTATAATTGTATTATTCGGAAATCGTAATACACGTGTGAATACTTAGACCACAACATGTCCCTAGTAAGCCTCTAGTTGACTAGCTCGTTGATCACAGATAGTCATGGTTTCCTGACTATGGACATTGGATACCGTTGATAACGGGATCACATCATTAGGACAATGATGTGATGGACAAGACCCAATCCTAAGCATAGCACAAAGATCGTGTAGTTCGTTTGCTAGAGCTTTTCCAATGTCAAGTATCTCTTCCTTAGACCATGAGATCGTGTAACTCCCGAATACCGTAGGAGTGCTTTGGGTGTACCAAACGTCACAACGTAACTGGGTGACTATAAAGGTGCACTACAGGTATCTCCGAAAGTGTCTGTTGGGTTGACATGGATTGAGACTGGAATTTGTCACTCCGTATAACGGAGAGGTATCACTGGGCCCACTCGGTAGTGCATCATCATAATGAGCTCAAAGTGACCAAGTGTCTGGTCACGGGATCATGCATTACGGTACGAGTAAAGTGACTTGCCGGCAACGAGATTGAACGAGGTATTGGGATACCAACGATCGAATCTCGGGCAAGTAACATACCGTCTGACAAAGGGAATAGTATACGGGGTTACTTGAATCCTCGACATCGTGGTTCATCCGATGAGATCATCGAGGAGTATGTGGGAGCCAACATGTCTGCATGTCTCCCGAACCCGTAGGGTCTACACACTTAAGGTTCGGTGACGCTAGGGTTGTATGAATATGAGTATGCAGCATACCAAATGTTGTTCGGAGTCCAGGATGAGATCCCGGACGTCACGAGGAGTTCCGGAATGGTCCGGAGGTAAAGAATTATATATAGGAAGTGCTGTTTCGGCCATCGGGAAAGTTTCGGGGTCACCCGGTATTGTACCGGGACCACCAGAAGGGTCCCGAGGGGTCCACCGGGCGGGGCCACCTATCCCGGAGGGCCCCGTGGGCTGAAGTGGGAGGGGAACCAGCCCCTAGTGGGCTGGTGCGCCCCCTCCCCCTTGCCCCCCCTGCGCCTAGGGTTGAAAACCCTAGGGCGGCGGGCGCACCCCACTTGCCTTGGGGGGCACTCCACCCCCCTGGCCGCCGCGCCCCTTGGGAGATTGGATCTCCAGGGCCGGCGCCCCCCTGGGGGGCTATATAAAGGAGGGGGAGGGCAGCCGCAACCTGTGTCTTGGCGCCTCCCTCCCCCTGCTACACCTCTTCCTCCTCCCGCAGTTGCTTGGTGAAGCCCTGCCGGAGTCCTGCTGCATCCACCACCACGCCGTTGTGCTACTGGATCTTCATCAACCTCTCCTTCCCCCTTGCTGGATCAAGACGGAGGAGACGTCACCCTGACCGTACGTGTGTTGAACACGAAGGTGCCGTCCGTTTGGCGCTAGGATCTCCGGTGATAGGATCACGACGAGAACGACTACCTCAACCCCGTTCTCTTGAACGCTTCCGCACGTGATCTACAAGTGGTATGTAGATGCATCTCTCTCCTATCACTCGTTACTTAGATAAACTCATAGATGGATCTTGGTGAAACCGTAGAAATTTTTTTATTTTCTGCAATGTTCCCCAACATAACACCCATAGTTCACATCCCCATGTGACCAACACCCAAAGGGTTTACTAGAGTCAATAATCTAGTTCACATCGGTATGTGATTAACACCCGAAGAGTACTAAGGTGTGATCATGTTTTTCTTGTGAGAGAAGTTTAATCAATGGGTCTGCCACGGATCGGTATGTTTTTTTTTGCAAATTTCTATGTCTACAATGCTCTGCATGGAGCTACTCTAGCTAATTGCTCTAACGTTCAATTCGTATCTAGATTGATACTTAGAGTCATCTAGATTAGTGTCAAATCTTGCATCGACGTAACTCTTTATCACCTCCATAACCGAGAAACATTTCCTTAGTCCTCTAAGGATAATTTTGACCGATGTCTAGTGATATACTCCTTAATTACTATTATACCCCCTTACCAAACTCATTGGCAAGGCACACAATAGGTCTGGTACACATCATTGTATACTTTATAGAACCTATGGCTGAGTCATGGGAATGACTTTCATTATCTCTCTATCTTCTGCAATGGTCGGGCATTGAGTCTGACACTATTTCACACCTTGTAACACAGACAAGAACCCTTTCTTTGACTGATCCATTTTGAACTTCTTCAAAACTTTATCAAGGTATGTGCTTTGTGAAAGTCCTATTAAGCATCTTGATCTATCTCTATAGATCTTGATGCCCAATATATAAGCAGCTTAACCGATGTCTTTCATTGAAAAACTCTTATTCAAGTATCCTTTTATACTATTCAGAAATTCTACATCATTTCCAATCAACAATATGTCATCTACATATAATATTAGAAATGCTACAGAGCTACCACTCACTTTCTTGTAAATGCAGCCTTCTTCAAAAGTCTGTATAAATCCATATGATTTGATCGCCTCATCAAAGTGTATATTCCAGCTCCAAGACACTTGCACCAGTCCATAGATAGATCGCTGGAGCTTGCACACTTTGTTAGAACCTTTAGGATCGATAAAACCTTCTGGTTGCATCATATACAACTCTTCTTTAAGAAATCCATTAAGGAATGTAGTTTTGACATCCATTTGCCAGATTTCATATTCATAAAATGCGACAATTGCTAACATGATTCGGACAGATTTAACCATCGCTACGGGTGAGAAAGTCTCATCGTAGTCAACTCCATGAACTTCTCGAAAATCTTTTGCAACAAGTCGAGCTTTATAGACAGTAACATTACCATCAGCGTCAGTCTTCTTCTTGAAGATCCATTTATTCTCTATTGCTCGCCGATCATCGGGCAAATCCACCAAAGTCCACACTTTCTTCTCATACACGGATCCTATCTCAGATTTCATGGCCTCAAGCCATTTATCAGAATCTGGGCTCATCATAGCTTCTTCATAGTTTGTAGGTTCGCCATGGTCTAGTAACATGACATCCAGAATAGGATTACCGTATCACTCTGGCGTCCATCGTGTTTTGGTTGACCTAAGAGGTTCGGTAGTAACTTGATCTGAGGTTTCATTATCACCATCATTAGCTTCCTCTCTAGTTGGTGTAGGCATCACATGAATGAATTTCTCTGATGGGCTACTTTTCAATTGAGAGAAAGTACAATTACCCCATCAAGTTCTACTTTCCTCCCGCTCACTTCTTTCGAGAGAAACTCCTTCTCTAGAAATGTTCCATTCTTGGCAACAAAGATCTTGCCTTCAGATCTGTGGTAGAAGGTGTACCCAATTGTTTCATTAGGGTATCCTATGAAGACACACTTCTTCAATTTGGGTTCGAGCTTATCTTGCTAAAGCCTTGTGACATAAGTGTCGCAACCCCAAACTTTAAAAAACGATAGCTTAGATTTCTTGCCAAACAACAGTTCATACGGTATCGTCTCAACAGATTTAGATGGTGACCGATTTAACGTGAATGCAGCTGTCTCTAATGCATAACCCCAAAACGATAGTGGTAAATCGGTAAGAGACATCATAGAATGCACCATATCTTATAAAGTACGGTTATGATTTTTGGACACATCATCACACTGTGGTGTTCCAGGTGGCGTGAGTTGTGAAACAATTCCATATTGTTTTAAATGAATGTCAAACTTGTAACTCAAATATTCGTCTTTGTGATCAGATTGTAAAAACTTTATTTTCTTCTTACAATGATTCTCCACTTTTTTCTGAAATCTTTGAACTTTTCAAATGTTTCAGACTTGTGATTCATTAAGTAGATATAACCATATCTGCTCAAATTATCTGTGGAGGTTAGAAAATAACGATACCCGTCGCATGCCTCAACACTCATCAGACCGCATACATCGGTATGTATTATTTTCAATAAGTCTTTGGCTCACTTCATTGTTTCGGAGAATGGAGTTTTAGTCATCTTGCCCATGAGGCATGGTTCGCAAGTATCAAACGATTCATAATCAAGTGATTCCAAAAGTTCATCTCCATGGTGTTTTTTCATGCACTTTTCACCAATATGACCTAAACGGCAGTGCCACAAATATGTTGCACTATCATTATCAACTTTGCATCTTTTGACATCAGTATTATGAATATGTGTATCACTATGATCGAGATTCAATAAGCCATTAGCATTGGTGTATGACCATAGAAGGTTTTATTCATGTAAACAGAATAACAATTATGCTCTGTCTTCAATGAATAAGCGTATTGCAATAAACATGATCCTATCTTGTTCATGCTCAACACAAACAACAAATAACATTTATTTAGGTTCAACACTAATCCCGAAATTATAGGGAGTGTGCGATGATGATCATATCAATCTTGAAACCACTTCCAATATCAATCTTCACTTCGCCCTCAAATAGTCTCCATTTATTCTGCCACTCTTGTTTCGAGTTATTAATCTTAGCAATTAGGCATAACTTGCATCTTGTATGACTTTGCTCTTTCTCGACATTTTTTTCCTTCTTTTATATGTCTGCATTAGTGTTGGTTGTGTGCATCCTAATTATGTGGACATCGGATGTGCACTCATTGTTTTGTATCCCCTTGATTTTTCATTTTGAATCAATAGATTCTATATTTTTTTAAACAAATGCATTGTATAGCAAACGACCATGATTTGGCACCATTCGTCAATGAACGACAGACTTTGTGAAGCGTTTCAGCAAATGCCAACCAAAGAATGCCCCCAACAAAATACAATGTCCAGGACCCACTGGTATTGAGCTTCTCAACTTAGAAATTATCGGAACTTCACATAACATGTATACTTGAGAACCAATACTCCTTCATCACTTGTTTCACATAATTAAGTAAATGAATTGAATTAATCACCACAATATGATGCTGTGCAAGGAGGCACAATCATCAGAAATCAATTTACTTTAACTGGTTGACAAACATATCTGATATGAATTTTTTGAAATCAAAACATACAAGGAACCGACCGAACTCACAGTTGAACATAAATGGACCATCTTAACCAGCGAACATCTGCCGGGAAGCATGACAATTTATGTTGTCACGGGATGACAAGTTTAGTTAGCAAGCATGACAAGCTTGTCCCAGTTCATTTTTCTGCCAGGATTTGCCATGTTTGCAAACTAAAATTGTCGTCGTGGCGACAATATGAATTGTCTTAAAAACATTCGATTTCCCACCCCTCCAAGCGAACTTCAACAGAACCTAAATAAATATTTTGGAAGCGAAAGAACAAATCAAATCATGCAAACACCAGCCGCCCTTGCAACTTAAAATATCTCGTTGTCCTGATCTCCTCCTCAGTGGCCGCCTTCTCCCCCTCGCTCCACACCCTCTCTAGCGATGACACCACCTCCCAACCGCGGCAGAGCCCAACGTCGACGCGGCCGACCTTCACTAGCACGACGCGCTGCACGCCGTGCACACCCTCATGGCAAACCTGACCAGGCAGGCCTGCCTCATCATCTGCTGGAACCTGACTATCACCAGCTCCTCCATTTGAGTGTGTTGGAAGTTGGCCGGAACCTAGGCATTGCGTGCCTGCCGCCCCCGCGAGTCCTCGCAGCCGGTGATGCTGACGTGGAGGGCTTCGAGCGAGGGCGCTGCTTGGAGGAGAAGGAGGAGGCACGGCCTAGACAGGTCCCAGTTGAAAGGTACGTCCGCCACCAGCAGCCTCCGCAGACCGAGGAATGGCGTCATGCCGGCGAGACACTGGTTGGCCCACCTGTAGGTGCCGGTGAACCGGAGGACGAGCTCCTTCGCGGCCGTTGGGACCACCGCCGCCACGTACTTGTTTAGCGTGTAGTCATACTGGTGCATGTCCCAGGGCTCACCCTCGATGATGAAGCAGCCCACGTCCAGGTTTACGTGCGTGAGGCGCGGGACGTTGCCGAATGCCAGAATGAGGAAGCTGCCGCTACACTCCATGCGCTCTAGCGCCGGGAGAGAGAGCGGCCGGATTACAGAGAACGAGCAGCTATCAATGACGAGCTCCCTGAGCCCCGATGCCGGCGCGTCCACCTCCATGACTCTGGGTCTGGGTATGGTGTTGTTGGTTTTGGCGCGGCAACGCCTGAGGTGCACGGACTGCAGCTGCGGGCACATGGAGACCACTCCTGTGTAGGCCGTCATCGGCTGGCTGATGTCGTGAAGGACGAGAGTGTAAGATGTATTTGGTGGAAGCGTTCCTACTCCTCCGTAGAGGAACCGCGAGGTTTTATTGATCGAGGGAAGGAATCACCCCTGCCGTGGTTTACAAGTCTTCTACCGATCGCTAGGATTCGGTAGGATAAAAGATAGGAGGTTACAAAGGAGAGGAAGAGATAAGTAGTTAAGATTACAACAGAATATATCCCTAAGTTTAACACCCTCCCTTAATCTGAACTACCTATCCTAGGTTGAGATTGTTCTTGAATGCTTCGAATGGCTTGTACGGTAGAGCTTTGGTGAAACCATCAGCTACGTGATCTTTAGAAGGAATAAAACGTATCTCCAACTTCTTCTCTGCAACTCTTTCCCGTACAAAGTGAAAGTCTATTTCGATGTGCTTGGTTCTGGCATGAAAAACTGGATTGGCACTTAAATAAGTAGCACCTAAATTATCACACCATAGGCATGAGGCACGATGTTGCTTAACACCCAATTCCTCAAGCAAAGACTCAACCCAGAGGATCTCTGTAGTAGCATTTGCCAATGACTTGTACTCAGCTTCAGTACTCGACCTTGACACTGTGGCTTATTTCCTGGCACTCCATGAAATAAGGTTAGACCCAAAGAAAACAGCAAATCCTCCTGTGGATTTTCTATCATCACTACAGCTTGCCCAATCTGCATCAGAGAAAGCACTAACCAGCATAGAATTGGAACGTTTAAAATATAGCCCGAAACCTACAGTGTGCTTGACATACCATATGATCCTTTTGACAGCTGTCCAATGAGCAGAAGTGGGAGCATGCAGATATTGACATACTTTGTTAACAGAGAATGAGATATCTGGCCGTGTCAAGGTTAAGTATTGCAAGGCTCCAACAACACTTCTATACCTGGTGCTTTCCTTCTCATTAAGTGGTTCCCCTTCATAAGCTGACAACTGTTCTGATGAGGATAATGGTGTGGGGGAAGGCTTACAATCCTTCATTCCCATCCGAGCCAAGAGTTCAGTGGCATATTTTTCCTGTTTCAACACTATACCATCCTGAACCTTCTTAACTTCAATGCCTAGAAAGAAACTTAAATCACCAAGATCTTTTAAAGGAAAATTCTGAGCTTAGATCACGCAAAAGAGCATCAGTAGCATTCTGAGAAGAGCTTGCAACTATAATATCATCAACATATATGAGCACAAAGATGACTGTATTTGCCTTATTGTATATGAAGAGAGATGTGTCAGCTTTTGATGCAACAAAGCCAAGATGTTTCAACTGCATACTTAACCTGGAATACCACGCTCTAGGTGCTTGTTTGAAGCCATAGAGAGCCTTATCAAGCTTGCATACATGATGTGGTTTTTGCCTGTTTTCATAACCTGGTGGTTGCCTCATGTAGACCTCCTCTTCCAGAACACCATGCAAAAACGCGTTCTTTACGTCTAGCTGTCTCCAGCTCCATCCCCTAGACACAGAAATTGCTAGCACAAGTCTTATGGTTGCAGCTTTTATCACAGGACTAAATGTATCCTCATAATCAATACCATAACGCTGCTTAAAGCCTTTAGCAACAAGACGTGCTTTATACCTGTCAATGGAGCCATCTGCCCTTTTTTTAATCCTATACACCCACTTACAATCAATGATGTTTTTACATTTTCGATTTGGTACCAAACACCATGTCTTGTTTTTCATCAGGGTCGTATACTCCTCATCCATGGCCTTTTTCCACTTTGGATCTCCAAGTGCATCATCTAGTTTTGTTGGCTCTCCTAAAATACACAGCATACCATACGTTATTGTGCCATCAGTCCTTATTTTTGGGTTCTTGATACCTTTTTGTAGTCCAGTTGTGACTCTGGATGTAGCTGGTTGCTGCTGTACACGCGGGCGCACGGATCCACTTGTCGCAGAAGATCCTGGAGAAGAGACGGGTGTTGCCACATCAGATCCTGTGGTCGCAGGTGTGGCATGTTCTTCCACAACCACACGGTCTGTAGCTGCAGATGATCACATGCCAGTCGCGTCAGGTGGGCCTGTTGGTTGCATGCGCCCGCCGCGCCTCACAGCGATTAGCTGCATGCGCGGGCCGCTTGAGGGAGATCCTCCGCGTGAGGACGTGGCAGCTGCGGAGCGGCTCGCCCGCGCTTGGTTCTCCTGGCCGACCAGATCGTGATCTGAGGAGGATATCCGTGCGCGATCCGAGGGAGATTGAGGCGCAGGGGTGGCAGGCGCCGCCAAATCATCCTCGAATGCCGCGCCATCTTTGTCTTCTTCTACATGAAATATAGCCTCATTTTGGACGGGATTTTGATCATTCTGACCGTTTTCTTCTCTGTTTTCTTCAGGTACCTGCACACACGGAAGACAAGAACTGGTTCCAGCAGGGATATTATCATCATGTTGGTTTGTACAATTGTTTCCCCCGTGATCAAAAGCTCGAAGTGTAGGTGGAAGAAGAAGAATCTCTTGACGAAGGAGAGCGTCGGCATTGGGATGGAGAGATTCAAAAGGGAAAACTGATTCATCGAACACAATGTCTCGAGATATATAGAATCGGCCTGTGGGAACATCTAAGCACTTGACTCCTTTGTGCATAGGGCTATAGGCCAAAAACACACATTTTTTGAACGAAACACAAGTTTGCGCATGTTGTATGGTCTTAGGTTCGGCCAACATGCACAACCAAAGACTCGTAGAGATTTGAAATCTGGTTTTGTTCCAAACAAGCGTGTGATTGGACTTTCAAATTTGATGACTTTACTGGGTCGAATATTTATGAGATATGTGGCAGTGAGAAAAGCTTCATCCCAGAATTTTAGAGGCATGGAAGCATTGGCTAGGAGTGCTAATCCTACCTCAACAACATGACGATGTTTATGTTCAGCCGACCCGTTTTGCTGATGAGCATGGGGACAAGAGACATGGTGAGAGATTTCAATTTTTTGAAAAAAGGAATTTAGTTTCTCATACTCACCACCCCAGTCGGTTTGCATAGCAAGAATTTTTGAGTCTAGTTGGCGTTCAACAAAATTTTGGAAGTTAGTAAAAACTTGAAAAACATCAGATCTTTTCTTTAGCAGATAGATCCAGGTGAACTTGCTATAATCATCAATGAAACTCACATAATAAGAGAATCTACCAACTGATGTGGGGGCTGGTCCCCATACATCTGAAAAAATAAGCTGCAATGGAGCAGTGGAAACACTTGTTGATATAGGATAGGGTAACTGATGACTCTTAGCTTGCTGGCAAGCATCACAAATCAACTCAATGCTATACTCATAAGGTAGTTTATTCTTGCTAAGAACATGTTGAACTATAACTGAGGAGGGATGACCCAGACGACTATGCCACCTTGCCGAGGAAGGTTTGGTGACACTCCACGCTTGTTTATTTGACCATGATAAAGATGAAGATGATATGAGTGGATATAGGCCTCCCTCACATTTTCCTCTAAGGATGACTCTCCTCGTTGCCAAGTCCTTGACCACAAAAGAGTGAGGATAAAATATTATGAGAACATTGTTGTCAAGAGCAAAACGATGAACAGAAACAAGATTTTTTGAAGCATGTGGAACATGTAAAACATTGTTAAGATGTAGATCTTTTACGGGGGTTTTGACAATTGAATTTCCAACATGAGTAATGTCCATACCGGTTCCACTTGTCGTGTGTATCTGATCACCGCCGTGGTACCTTTCCCACATCGTCAGCTTGTCGAGCTCGCCTGTGATATGCTCAGTGTCACCGGAGTCGGCATACCAGTTGGTGTCGATGCCATAGTTGTTGGTGATGAGATTGGCTGCCTTCTTTTCTTCATGATCATCATCGTACCGATGCCAGCAGGCTCTTGCCCCGCCAGCATGGAACTTGTAGCAGATTTGGCACTCGGGGTAGTCGCCCTCTTGCTGCTGTTGTTGTTGTGGTTGGGGGCGAAAACGTTGCTGGTGACCACCGCCGCCACCCCCGCGACTAGGGGAAGGAGAGGAGTGGTTTCCTCGACCGCGTCCCCCTCTGTTGCTTCGGCCACGGCCTCCCCTGCCGCGGGACTGCCCGCGCCCTCTGTAGACGGTGTTGGCAGAGGAGCGGAATCCTACTGGACCGTCGCCCAACATCTCCATCCGCTGATCAAACGCAGCGATCTGCGCAAAGAGGTCGTCGACGGTGATGGAGTTTTTGATGGCACCGACCGCTGCCACGATGGGATCGTAGTCCCGATCAAGGCTAGCAAGGATGTAGTCCACCATCTCCGGGTCGGTTACCGGACGCCCAACCGCAGCTAGCTCGTCCCCGAGGCTTTTCATCTTGGCGATGAACGCGTTGCTCGACATGTTTCCTTTCTTGGTGTTGGAGATGGCCATCCGCAGATTGGTTATGCGGGATTGTGACTGCGCGGCGAATAAAGTGGTAAGAGCAGTCCAGAGATCGAAGGTACTATCCTTACCGATCACTTGCGCCAGGATTTCTTGAGTGAGAGAATTCAGCAGGTAGCTCAGAACCTGCTGATCCTTCGACAACCACAGGCCGTACAGAGGATTGGGCTCTATGGCCGTGGTTTTGTCCGCCTTGGTGACTTCGATGGTCTTTGGCGCTGCGGCATCGCTGCCGTCGAAGAGGCCGGTCACTTGCGCGCCTCGCAGTGCCGGCATGACATGCGCCTTCCATAGGAGGTAGTTCCCCCTTGCGAGCTTCTCTGATGGTGGAGCACCTAGGTTGAGGCCGTCAGCGCTCGAGCTCGTGGCCATGATGGTGGAAGGGTGTTTAGGGTTTCTGGTTTGCTAGACAATAGGAAGAGACGTGGCTCTGTATACCATGTAAGATGTATTTGGTGGAAGCGTTCCTACTCCTCCGTAGAGGAGCCGTGAGGTTTTATTGATCGAGGGCAGGAATCACCTCTGCCGTGGTTTACAAGTCTTCTACCGATCGCTAGGATTCGGTAGGATAAAAGATAGGAGGTTACAAGGGAGAGGAAGAGATAAGTAGTTAAGATTACAACAGAATATATCTCTAAGTCTAACAGAGAGCAGTGAGCCCGCCATACTCGTGCAGCGGCGGGAGGAGGTCGAAACCTCCGAGCGTGAGGCTGCGGATGCGTTGCACCGACTCGTCATTGAGGAGCTCGTGGGGGAAGAGGTAGGCGGCACGCCGTGCGCTGGATGGGCGCTTCAAGCGGACCTCAAGGTCCTCCACGCCCCAGTTGGTGACCGCCTTGGCGATCAGGCGGTCAACGGAGAAGGGTTCGTTCGGGTCGAAGAACTCCAGCCGAAGCCTCTCGAGGCGCCGTGGAATATAGCCCCCGTCACCATCCTCGTCAGCGTCCGCTTCAATGAAGCTGTCGAGGGCAGCGTTGTAGCTAGCCATGGTGCGGCGCATGTGATCATCGAGCAAGTCGACGGATTCGTGGTACGCTGGCGGGAACATGTCCGTGACCCTAAAGTCGATGGCGCGGAGCTGGCGGGGGAGGCGCGCCCAGCGCTTAGCTAGGATGGCGGTGGCGAGCGCGGAGCGGGTGTCGAGGCCATGCAGGATGGTGACGAGGAGTTCGTCAGGCAGCACACTGAGGAGGTCCATGCGCGGGGCGGGCGCTGCGACTGAGGAGGTCCATGCACTGACGAGGAGTTCGTCTTGGAGCTCGCTGAGGAGGTCCATACACGGCTGCTGCGACTGCCCAGGCGAGAGAGCGTGGCCAAGTGAAAAGCTTGATGCAGCGCTGCAATGCAATGTGGGATTTGTTTTGACGGTAGGCAATGTAGGATTCATATATATGTGCATAGCATACCGATCGATAGCGATACCGAGACAGTTTTTTTTTCTTTGAGTTACAGAGACAGTTGTTGGATACGGGTAAAAATGTCCGGAAACGCATTGATAATTGTACACGCAGGTAAAAATGTTAGGAATCACAATTAATTAGTGTGAACATATGAGAAGAGTCCACGCTCGGGTTGATTTCATATGTGGGCAGCATATGAGACACGTGTTAATTACATCCCAGCAAAAATATTAGAAATTGCAGTTTGAGACAGATCAGAATTACAAGAGTTCACACTTGGATCCTTTTTTTTTTTTTTTGCGGGTAACTTTGATCGATTTTCATATGTGGAAAACATACAAGACAATTGTTACCCACGGGCAAAAATGTTGAGAATCACACAATAGTGTTAGAGAAATACAATGGGTTATAATCAACTACTAGTATACGCATACCTTATGAAAGTTGGCATTATACATATGGACAAAAGAGATACTATTTAGCCTTTGCCAACCAAAATGTACCCAAACACGCTTTTCATACTTAAACGATGGATGAACCTATATGGTGCACAAATTCAGTAGAGATGTGTTCAGATATTAAGGGAAGAGCCTTTTTATGATACCGAAGAAACAAAAGAATATGAAGAAACCCACCAAATAGTTAGCTCTCAATAACATCTCCTAAAACTCTATGCCCCTTGAAAGGGAGGCTTGTGGTGAATCCAGGCTGTGGTCTTCGTCATGGCCCCACATGTTTGTGTCTGGAGTTTTTTTTACTTTTGTTGTAGTAATCCCTCTCAGACTCCACCCTCTCAATCTCTCTCTCCCCTCTCCACCTCAATTCCTCATCCATGTGCCAGGATGGCAACGGGCCCCTGAAACCCGCGTCCCGGCGGGTTTTACCCTATCAGGGGACGGGGACGGGCGTCTTTCTAACCCCGCGGGGCTACTGATGGGTATATTACAAAACCCGACATGTTTCGTGGGTTCAAACCCGTCTGAGTAATACCCACGGAAACCCGTTTGAGCCCAGCGGCCTCGGCCCAGCGCCCCAGCCCCTCGACTGAACAAGCGCCCCTCGCTCGCTTGAGTTGTCCCGCATAGCCGCACCACACCACACACAGGCTCGATCCCATCTGCACACAGTCATAAACCTAACCCTAGTCCTTCGGCCGCCACCTAGGCTCGATCCTATCTCGCAGTGCCGCTCGGCCACCTTCTGTGCCAGTGAGCCGCCTCCCTCCACTTCTTCTCCAGCAAGGCGCCTCCCTTCATGCCCCCCTCGACGTGTCCTGCAGTAAGGAGAAAGGGCTCCACATGTTGCTACTACTTATCTTATGTTGCTGCTGCTGAAATATATTATGTTTGTTGCTTAAATATGCTGATTTTTGTTGTTACTATTGATGTAATATGCCTGTGTTTTTCTTTCAAAAGTTGTTGTTTTCACTGACTACTCGTGCGGACGGGTTCCCCGCGGGTCTAGGGGACGGGCAAAAATTTGTCCCCGTGCGCTCGGATGGGGAGAGGGATGGGATTGCGATTTTCTCGTGGGGATGGGTTTGGGCAAGCAAAACCCGATGAATTTTGTCCCGTTGCCATCTTGATCTTTGTGCCCCTGCATGAGGGTTCCTGGCCGCCGCCCCAACAAATCCGGCCGAACCCTTCTCCGCGCACCTTCGTCGCAGCCATCCCCACAGATCTCCTACCCCTGCTGCACCACCCTGTCCCTTCTCTCTTGCTTCCCCTCCCGACCGCATCTATCCTCTCTCCATCACGAGTCGAAGGAGGTGCAGCGTAGTACGGCATGGAAGGAGGCGTCACAAGAGTTGATGCACGCTCCTGTATGGGGACAGTAGCGTGGGCATGATCTGGAAGATGTGCAATGTGTCAATGGTGCTCAGACGTGAGTATGCTGGCGGCGATGATTTCGGTGTTAGATTAATGTTTTCAGGTATATACCTTTCTTGATGATGATGCCACTTCCTCATGAAGGGTGCTTAATCAGTCACTCCAGGAATTAGGGATCTAGGGTAATAATTATGGGCAGCAGCAAGTTGCAGATGCAGCAACTATGGCATATGGAGGCTCATGGGGATTCTGTGGTAGTTTGAGGGCAACTCCAGCCGGCCTCTTTCTAGGTTTCCTACTCATATATTTGTGTAGGGATCATTTTGTTTGATGTCCATGAATTCGAGTCTATAGAGTTGTCGTAGTACTACTTGTCTACTTTGAGATGAAATTTAGCTTCTTTGCAAGATCGGTTCACTCTCGTAATTGTTTAAGCAAGAAAATCCACTGCCATGCGAAGTTCATATACCAAATGTTTTTGGGTGTGTCAATTAGATGTAGTGGCAAGCTGCCAATATTTTTCGATAAAGGGCTTTTCATTGAATTGAACTATCGAGTTGATACAACCGCATCAAAGATAACCCGGCCTCTGCATATCTAGATGCACACAGCCAAAGTACCAGATCCCAAAAAACAAAACAAAAAGGCGGAACGCCAGCAGTAGCGAAAAAAAGTTAAAAGAGGCCTAAGGTGATGCCGGGCCTATCCGAAGGTCACACCGCCATCCATGGGGGTAGAAAATGTCCCTGGCCGAGCACTCCAACCGGGTAGAAGCCATCATAAATAAGTCTCTGTGCTCCGGCCTCTGCAGGATAGACCACATACGGAGCCATCGCGAGCATATATGAATTACCTGCATAGGAGATGAAACACTTTTATGATTAAAAACAATATCATTCCTAGTTAGCCACAACGCCCAACATAAGGCAGCCGCCCCCGTAAGAATGTGCTTAGAAAATTGTTTATCTATTCCCCTAGCCAATTCCCGAAGCAATTTGGACTATTGCCCATACCTATCTAGCGAATTTGCAATCAAAAAATAGGTGTTTAATGGATTCATTATGATTGCAAAAAACACATTTTTTGCTGCCTTGCCCGTTTCGTCGAGCTAAATTATCCCTAGTTAAGATAACTTCTTTGTTGAGAAACCAAAGTAAAATCTTCACTCTTAGAGGAATCTTAAGCTTCCACAATTTTCTATTATCAGATGGAACCTCGTTATGAACCAGTTCATCGTACATGGATTTAACCGAAAATCTTTCGTTCAGATGCAGGTTCCATTTAAAGATGTCCGATTCAGCCGACAGTTGGACAGCTTCCAAACGAGTCAACAGATCGTTCCATGCATTCAAACGAGGTCCAGAAATCGTTCTGCGAAAAGAAATATCCGGGTTTACTTGTGCCAATACCTGCTTGATCGTGACAAACTTATGTCTAACTATTCGATATAAGCTTGGGTATTGCACATTTAGAGGAGTAGTCCCTAGCCAGGTGTCTTCCCAGAATCGAATCTGGGAGCCATCCCTGATAGAGAAGGTGCCAAATTGGAAGAAGAATTCCTTAGCTTTCATAACCCCACTCCAAAAATGAGAGTCACCTGGTTTCCAGTAAACCTGGGAGATTGCTTTGGACCCAACGTATTTATTACGAATGTTCTCCTGCCAAACACCATCCTCAGTGAGTAATCTGTATACCCATTTGCTGAGCAATGAAATGTTTTTGATCTCAAGATCCTGGATTCCGAGTCCCCCTTGACTTTTGGGCCGACATATAATATTCCACCTAGCCAAGCGATATTTCTTTTTTTCATTTTCACTCTGCCAAAAAAACCTTGATCTAAAATAATCAAGACGTTGGAGAACACCTTTTGGCAGATGAAAAAAAGATAGCATATAAAGAACCATGTTGGTAAGTACCGAGTTGATAAGAACTAGTCGGCCCCCATAGGACAGGAGTTTGGCCTTCCAGCTCGCCAACCGTTTCTCCAGTCTTTCTTCAACATGTTTCCATTCAGCGATTGTCAAACGCCGATAATGAATAGGAATACCTAGATATCTAATCGGAAAATGGCCTAAATGGCATCCAAATATCTCGGCATAATCTTGTGAGTTTTCTGCGGCTTCGCCAAAACAGAATAGTTCACTCTTATGAAAGTTTATCTTCAGGCCCGAGAGCTCCTCAAAAGCACATAATACCAATTTGAGGTTTCTGGCCTTTTCAAGGTCGTGATCCAAAAACAGAATTGTGTCGTCCGCGTACTGCAAAATTGAGAGGCCTCCTTCTACTAGATGAGGAATGACCCCGGTGATTTGTCCAGCTAGTTTGGCCCTCTCGATGAGAGTAACTAGCATATCTGCCACGATGTTAAAAAGGAGAGGAGATGCGGGGTCGCCTTGACGAAGCCCCTTCCTAGTCTGGAAATAATATGTCAAGACGGAATATATTTGTCTTAATTTCCAAAGAAATAATAAAGAAGCAAGGTGTCATCGGTACTAAGAATTACACTAAAAAGCCAATATATCCAAAATGCAGAAATTATGTGTTGTTCTATGATTGACATGTGTATTTCAATGGACTTAGTAATTAACTTAGCAATTTTTCCATTTTTTAATTCACCTATGCATTTTATCCCGACACTGCATGTGTTAGAAACAAAAGTAATTCATTTTTCCTTTGGTTAAATGTTTCCAGTGATCTATTTCAAACTTTATATTAACTATTGGAAGAAACAAAGAGTTGCTACTATAAAAATTCATCACATATTGTTTTGAAAGAAACTGCTCTCCATGTGAAAGTTTTGCATCCCACACCCATACGACTAGATAGTAAATCATGTTGCTTGTCTCTAATCCTACTAGTGTAGGATGAAAATTCGTGGCACCATATAGCATTGTTCAATTTTGAATGACCTCGTGAAATGTTTTTTTGAATCATAACGCCTTTGTAGATATTGAATGTCTATTGTTCCACTTGAAGGGAAAAAAAGTTTGTATCCAAAAAAGGGAACATAGACTGGGTCAATTAGCTAAGTTGTACATGAATTTTTGATAATAGGAATATATTGATATCAAGAGGATATTAATTACACCCGGCCTCTGCAACAACATAATGTCAAGAGCTAGTCGAGACATCAAGGATGCACACAATCAAAAGAACAAAAAATAAAAAAATGCCAAACGGATCAGCGAAGTAGGAGGAACTACCACCACCAGAGGCCACAGCCAGACCGCCAAAAAGGTTCTCCAAGAACAACGCCTCCAAGAAGGAAACCGTGCACCAACACGTCGTCGTCTGATCACTGATCATGGGTTTTCCCCCCAAAAAAAGTTCGACTGAACTCAAGGCAATGCCTTCAACAAGGAGATGAATAGAGATCTGTCATTGCCAGGTACATCCAGTGAAAGTCAGACTAAGGGTTTTCACCCTGAAAGTCACTTTGTGCCCAAAGAGCACCACCAAGAAGTCCACATGTGTTGTCGTCCCTGCTAGCCGGGACTCCCGCAAAACGCCGATCATCCAGACCACAATCTTCACCACAACCAAACTCGCCTCTATCATCACTTGAAATCTCGAAGTCGACATGAGCCATCAAGATCCACTGGTCATTCGATCCGGCAACAACCATCTTGAGATTCTCCATCATTGTCGGCACAATGGTAATTGCCTATAAATATGCCGTGGCATACCTCATGGTGCCATGAATACCAGCGTATGTGGAGTATCTTATGTTTCGGCAGCGCACCGAAGGAAAAATCGATTATCGAAGGACAATCATAGAGTTG
>NC_041387.1:566177373-566192028 GCF_002162155.2 Triticum dicoccoides | reverse complement strand
AGTTCTTGGTTGTGGTCTTTCTCATCCCCCATCCTCACGCGCACTAGACCCTTGAAAGGGAAATAGACACACCTAGCTGGGCTCACTTCCATCACATGGCCTGGGGCCCAATGCACCTGCCGTCCTGCCCACTGCCGTTTACCCTTTCTTTGACCACGCTCACTCCACCTTGGCCCATCAGCAGTAGCCGGTTCAGGAACGTGTGATCTTACTGCGTGAGCGAGGATTCACGTTGTGTTGTGGTCCTCTCAACAGATCGAATCGAGGAGACGACAATGGCTGTGTTCAGCTCACAGGAGGGGCAAGGCAGAGGAGGATCGAGGCAAGGCAACGGCATCGTGGAGACTGGAGTCGCAACGACATAGGCGCGTCCCAAGTTGGGTCGCCAGCGCGCGCCGCGTCGGTGTCGAGACCCTTGCCTATCTGGGAGATGAAGCTGGGGCTGGATTAGCCATGGGTAGGTGGGTGGTGGTGCAACCGGCACGGTACGAAGGGTGTGTCGCGAGCGTTCTATTCATGCGGGTGCAGTTCGTGGGACTAAGTGTTACTCAAAAAAATGTTGGAAACGTAGCATGTAATTTCAAAAATATTCCTACGCTCACGCAAAATCTATTTAGGAGATGCATAGCAACGAGGGGAAGAATGTGTCTACGTACCCTTGTAGACCGAAAGCGGAAGCATTTGACAACAAGGTTGATGTAGTCGAACTTCTTGTCGGGTGTTGGGTGCGACATATGTCAAAGGATGGCTTATCATGGTGGGAGCGAGTAGAACGTCGCCGGTGCCAGGAAACGGGATTAGGCGAAGGCATGCACGCCGGCGAATCTTACCCAGCTTCGGGGCTCTCCGGGGAGATAACACCCCTACTGCTGCTCTGCGGGGTCTCCGCATGATCACTAAGGCATAGTGACTACAAGGTTGCTCCTAGAGCTGTATTCTGGAGGTAGAAGGAGGCAAGGCTAGCTTTCTTCTTCCTATGTGATCTGGTCTAAGACTAATGGATGTGAACTCTTTGCATGGGTGCCCCGGGGGGTTTATATAGGCCTACCCCCGGGGGTACAATGGTAACCCGGCTGGGCGCGGGTCCCAGCCGTCTGTCTCACAGGCCGCCGTCTTCTCTGCCGACTGATGAGGCCCGCCGACTCGCGGGCCCCGCCGGCGAGTCTGGCACTGTAGCCGTGCTTCTGGTGACGCAGGCCTGGTCATTGGGTCGTGGCAACAGTACCGCCGTCTATCGGGTGATCACTGTCGTTACTCCCCATCTTGTCTGGTTAATGGCGCGTGGGACCCGTGGGAGAGGCCGGCCGACTCCGGTGAGCCGACTCCCACGGGGCCGTCTTCGGGGCGTATCCGCCGTCTTCTATGCTCTCACTGACTGGCGGGTCCGCCGTCTCTGAGCCGTATAGGTAGGCCATCGTGGCCAGTGTGCCGCGCACTGTGGCCGAGGTCAGCTCCGGCATGGCTATAGTGCCGGGCCACGCCGGAGATCTCCGACGGTACGGCACACTGTAGCCACGCCGGCTCCTCGCAAGCAGGAAGTGATGGCCACGCCGTGGTCGTACCCGCCCCGCCTATCGCCATGAGTGTAGCGTCGTGGGCCGACTTTCTATAACCGGCTTCTCCGGAAGTCGCCGGCCATGAGTCGGCCCATCTGGGAGTCGTCATCTGAGACTCGGTTCAACTGGGAGTCGTCATCTGAGACTCGGCTCATCTGGGAGTCGTCATGTGAGACTCGGTTCATCTGGGAGTCGTCATCTGAGACTCGGCTCATCTGGGAGTCGTCATCTGAGACTCGGCTCATTCGGGAGTCGCCATCTGAGACTCGGCTCATCTGGGAGTCGTCATCTGAGACTCGGCTCATCTGGGAGTTGTCATCTGAGACTCGGCTTTGAGGGGCGCGGCCTGCCCCGATGTCTTGAAAGGTTCCGGGGCTCGGGTCAGCCTACCCGTGGCCCATTACTCTGACAGTAGTCCCCGAAGCTTGTGAGGCTCTGAGAGTGACTCGCTGGGGGGACCTCAACAGTTTCATTCTTCCGGTGGTCGAATCTGGGCTTTGTTTACCGTCTTCCTCTGGGCCGACTATCCATAGTCGGATTCGTAGAGGGCCGCCCTGCTCTGTGGAGAGCTCGAAAGTCGTGGCGGGAGATCAGGCGGCGTACCTGATACGCTTCCCTGCTATCGCCCACCGCGGCCCTATCGCGTGGCGCCATGCAGCAGGGACAGTCTGTCGTCCCACGCGTGCGACAGGACGGGCTGTCAGGCGGGGCCCGCCACTACCGCGCCTCGGCACGCGAACGGATCCGCTGCGGCCGCGCGAACGGTTAGGCTTCTCACACCGTTACTGCACAATAACTTCGTGGGGTAAATCATGGGGCGGCGTGGGGCTCTGTGCGCAGTTAATCCCACGCCCGCCCCCTCGGTTACTCAGCCTCCAAGGCTATAAGTAGAGGGGGGAGAGGAGCGGCATAGGACATGCGCCCATCTCCCTCGACCCCTGCTTCCTCTTGCTTCCTCTCTCCTTCTTGCCGCCGGCGAGCAGAACCACACCGCACCGGCCAGCGATGAGCTCCTCCTCCGCCGGCGCGGCTCCGGCCGTGCGTTCCGGCGCGTGGGACGGCTCGAGGTCGACGACGACCTCATTGAATTCCTCCGCAAGACGCGTCGGCTCCCCGGCGCACACATCGTGCGATCCCGCACCGCGCCGGCGAAGGAGATATCGCCGGCGCCGGAGGAGGGCGAGCGGGTTATCTTCCGCTCGCACCTCATGCGCGGCCTGGGGCTGCCGGCGAGCGGCTTCTTTCGCTCCTTCTTGGAGTTTCACAGCCTCCAACCGCACCACCTCACCCCGAATACGGTGGTGCTGCTCTCCGCCTTCGCCACTCTGTGCGAAGGTTTCCTCGGCGTTCTCCCCACCATCGAGCTGTGGGGAGAATTCTTCTCTTCTAAGCTCGGCACGCACGTCACCGGCGTGCCGGCTCAGTGCGGTGCCTTCATCGTGATGCGGCGCTCGACGGCCGACAACCCCTTCCCTTCCATCTCGTTGATCAAGTCGGTGAGGATGTGGCAGCGCTCATACTTCTACGTGAAGAACCTCGCCTCTGACGGCGACTGGGTTAATCTGCCGCCTTACGAAGCCGGCCCCCCAGCTGGGAGGCTCCCCAGTTGGTCTCATCGAGTCAAGACGCTGACTCCCGCCGGAGCCGCCGCCGTAGCGCGACTCCGAGTCTTGGCGCAGTTGGAGGGCCTCGTCGGGTCCGACTTGCTGGCCGCCTTCGTGACGCGCCGAGTTCTCCCGCTCCAAGGCCGGCCTCACCTGATCTGTCAGATGAGCGGCCTCCGATACCCAAGTCGGATGAGCACCAAGGAGATTCCCCGCGCGGAGGTGGCGAACATGGTGAACCATATCGCGCACTGCGAGTTCGGGGAGGACTGGCAGTTCGGCAAGGAGCCGTACTCACGCGACGACCCCCCACCGGTGGTAAGTCGCATCTCCTTATTGCTTTGTCTTCTTTGCGGCCGAATCCGGTTTCTGATTCTCGTTGTTTTCTTCTGAGCTAGAACCCCCTCATGCAGCCTACAGCCGGCGCCACGAGACAGCCCCGCGAGTTTGGCCCCGATCGTGCGGAGAGCGACGTCGACGACCCCGACTTGGGGGTGGCGGCGATGGAAGCTGACGCCAAAGGCGGGGGAGGAGGAGCAGTAGGCGGCTTCAGGCCCTCGGCCCCTATCGCCGACTGGCCTGATGATGACGCCGAAGGGGAAGTCGCCCCACGCCACCAGCCGAGGGTCGACTCATCGGGCGCCTGCTCCTCCGCCGGCCTGGCTGGCCAAGGCGGCGCGAAGAGGCGTCACGCCGGGCCGAGTGCTCCCGGTGGTAAGTTGAAGAAGTTCAAGGGGGCGGCCGCCGCGACCAAACGGGAGGAGGCGGCCGCGAAGGCCAACCGCTTCCGTAGGGAAGTGAGAAGGCCGCCGCTAATCTCTGCGTCAGTTTTTACGCTTTTTTATTTTCCTTCGGTGAATCTTGTCCGAGTCTTCTTTTCTACTCCTTCCATTCTTCTTCAGGGACCCTCTTTCCCTTGAGAGAGTCGCCGTCTCCTCCGTCTTGGGGTCGGCAGAGACGTCCGCCAATACTCGGCGGGTCGACCCCGCCGCCGACCTCCGGGAGGCGACGGAGCGAAACGCGCGGGAGAAGCGCAACGAGGAGGAGGCTGACCGTCTGGAGAAGGCGGAGGCCGAGAAGGCGGCCGCCTCCGCCCAGAAGAAGCTGGAGGATGCCGAAGCCGCCCTTGCGGCGGGACGGTGAGCCGAGGAGGCCGCGTGTTGCTGATCGGCGATGCTCGTCCCCCCACTGTCCTCTGCACTGCCGCCTCCAGAGTTCACGGGGCAGACTGGAGAGGCCGGCACCGAGAACCCCGTCGTGGAGAAGGAGAGCGGCGAGGCCTCCAGGTCGGACACTCTCGTGCCGCCACCGCCGCCCCGACCGCTGTCTGGGAGATCGCATGGCAAACAGCCGGCGGGTCCGCCGGAGCCGCCGACCGCGAACGAGTCCGAGGCGAGGCTGCTTCTCCAAGTCGCCTCGCCGGTGCGCCGCCGTCTTGAGAGGGCGACCTCGGCGCCGCGACCTCAGGAGACCGGCGCCGCCAGCTCAGCAACCCTAGACGCCGAGGCAACAAGCGCCGCGCCCATCGGGTGGTGTCGCGGAGGCGGCACTGGTCCGCTAAATCAAGCGCTTCTGGATGTTCAGGCGAAGCTGTGCGCTGAAGGCGACGCCCTTCAAACTTGCACCAGGGCGCATCTGGCAGCGCGGACGGCCATCCGAGTACGTTTCCTTCTTCTTTTTGATTCCTGTTTTTCTCTGTGGGGGCGCGCCAACGCACCCACTGGGTGTAGTCCCCGAGTTCCGGGCCAGCTGCGGAGCAGGCGGTTCGGAACTCCCTCTGGCGAGTTCCAAATACTTATTTTGTCTGAATTCTTTGTTTTGCAGGAGTATCACAACCTCCGCGCCACTGCCTTCAACCGCAATATTGAGGAGTTGAGCAAGCGGACTGCCAACTTGACGGAAAGCCGGAGTAAGTTTTTTCCCTCTTCTTCGCGGGGGCGTGCTGGTGCACCCGCGGGCTGTAGTCCACGAGATTCGGGCCGACTGCTGAGCAGTCGGGCCGGATCTTCCCGGCGATCCTCTTTGCTGACGACTTCGACGTTTCCTTTCTTGTTCTTCTTTCTTCGCGGGGGCGCGCTGGCGCACCCGCGGGCTGTAGTCCCCAAGATTCGGGCCGACTGCTGAGCAGTCGGGCCGGATCTTCCCGGCGACCTTCTTTGCTGATGACTTATTTGTCTCTTTCTTTTGTTCTTCAGGGGCCAACGCTACTCTTCAGGGGCAGCTGGGTGAAGTTAACACCGCCTTACGCGTCAAGGGGGAGGAGTGCAGCAAACTCGCTGCGGAGCACGATCTGCTTACTGCGCAGCTGGCCGAGCAGAAGGAGCTGCTCAAGAAGGCCCAGGACAAGGCCGAGAAGAAGGAGGCTGCTCTCCTGGCCGAGTTCGAGAGCGAGCGCTCCTCCTGGACCGACAGGGAGGCGATGCTGACTTCCGGCTTCCACGAGATTGAGGATATCATCGATGGTGAGCTTTCTTTCTTTGAATTTCCGACTATGTGTCAGGCTGACTTCTGATTTTTCGACTTGCTTCTTTTTTGTCTTGGCAGACTTCTTCCCTGGCCACTCGCAGGCAGTCCCTCTGGCCATCGAGGCTGATTGTAAGGCGCGAAGGCAAACGGTGAGGAGATCGCCGCTAACGCCCCCCGAACCATCGATGAGCAACTTTCGAGCATCGAAGCATGTCTTCATCTGGCCCACCGGCTGATGCGCTGGCTTCAGCGTGCCGGCGCCCAGGCGGTTGCCGCTCTGTGGCCGGACATGCCAGCTCTACGCACCGCCATTCGGACCGCCGACTGGCTGGAGGTCGCCGCCGGCCGTCTTGAAGCTTGGAAGGGTTCCTCGGCCCGGGCCGGAGCGTGCCGGGCCTTGGAGTTCGTCAAGGCGTGGTATCCGGGGCTGGACCTGGACCATCTGTCCGCGTTTCGGTCAGAGGCCCAGGCCGAGCTGGAGGCTGTGGAGGGTGCCCTTGTCGAGCGTGCGGCGGCCATCGCCGAGTACATGAACACCAGTGTCTTCGTCCCTGAGCAGGCTGAAGGCGGCGAGGAAGTGCCGCCAGAGTGGTTCGGGATGAACCCGGAATATGGAGAGGACTCGGCGGAGGTGATTGATTCCAGCACCGAGGAAGAAGGCAAGGCGGAGGACGAAGGCGAGACGGAGGTGCCAGAGGGCGGGGCGGGCGACCAGCCTCAGCTCGACCGCGCCTCAAGCAACGAGCCGCGTCCGACCGGGCCAACTGCCGCTGGCGGCGATCAAGCCGAGACTGCCCAGCCGACTCCCCCGGTGCCTGACACCGCCGTCTCCTCCGACCCTCCGAACCCGTCTGCTGCTCCTTAGGCTGCCTTCTGGCTTTATTTATCTGTTCTAGAAGGTCTTTGATGAACTTGTTAATTTGCACAATTCCACCCTCGGGGTGTATTTTAAACTTCTGTCTGAAGATTCGGCCAATGGGCCTATGCTTATGTAAATATTAATCCGAGTCCTATCTTTCCTTGCTCATTGCTCCATCGGCTTTTTCCTTTGCTGCCTTCCCCTAGTTGCCGCTTTGCCATCCGGCAAACCGCTCTGCGGACTGCCGCTGGGCCAAATGCCTGGCTACTTTGTGGAAAGCAAGTACTTGCCTTTCTTTGGAGTTTGTTTAACAAGTTGAATAGAAAGCAGTAAGCCGAATACTCGCGAGTCGGCTTGTAAGAAAGGGGGGCTGGAAACCGGCTTAAGATATGTTGATGTTTTGGGTCCTTAGCCATTTTTCGTGTGGACGCCCATTCATCCTTACTCCTGCCTACCAAACAGTCGCTCTGCGAGCTGCGTCTTCTGGCAGGAGACGGCTTTGGCGCCGCACACTACTTGTCCGACTTCAGGAAACATTTCATAGCGCCAGACGGCGAATCGTCGGGCCGACTAGTCGAACCCGGCGCCAAGCGTCATAGCAAGAAGTAGCATACTTGAAGGCATAATTCTTATCATACAGATAATCAAAAGGGGCAGTCCCCGAGCTCGTCTCGGGGGGCCCGAAGTCTCGGTACTTTAATACAAAGAGGTTGTGTGATACATACTGAATCAACTGTAAAACCTTCGGAGGAGGTTTGTATTCCATGGTCGTTCCGACTCTTTGCCAGAGTCGTCTCTCTTGCGAGCTCGGGGCTTCTGAGCATCGATCAGGTAGTAGGAGTCATTGCCCAACACCTTGCTAACAATGAAGGGGCCTTCCCAAGGGTCCGACAGCTTGTGCTGGCCGGCTGTCCGCTGGATCAGTCGGAGCACAAGGTCGCCCTCTTGCAAAGACCTTGGCTTGACCTTCCTGTTGTAGTATCGGCGCAGGCTCTGCTGGTAGATGCCGGACCGACTGAGTGCCAACAGCCGTCCCTCTTCCAGCAGATCGATGTCATCTTGACGTGCTTCTTCTGCTTCCTCATCGGTGTACATGGTGACTCGTGGGGTGTCGAATTCTATGTCCGTCAGGATGACGGCTTCAGCACCGTAGACGAGGAAGAAAGGCGTGAAGCCGGTTGACTTGTTTGGAGTCGTGCGCAGACTCCAGAGGACGGCTGGCAGCTCCTCAAGCCAACAGCCGGCCGAGCGCTCCAGTGGTTCAACCAGGCGGGGCTTGATGCCGGATAGGATGAGGCCGTTTGCTCGCTCTACCTGGCCGTTTGACTGTGGATGGGCGACGGACGCTAAGCCCAGTCGGATGCCCTATGTTGCGCAGAGACGGGCCAAGGCTCCTTTGGCAAAATTTGTGCCATTGTCGGTGATGATGCTATGTGGTATGCCGTACCGAGTCGTAATGTCGGCGATGAAGGTTACTGTAGTCGGACCATTCAATTTCTTGATGGGTTTTGCTTCTATCCACTTGGTGAACTTGTCCACTACGATAACTAGGTGAGTTAGGCCGCCTCGTGCCGTCTTGAATGGCCCCACCATGTCCAGGCCCCAAACTGCAAAGGGCCAGGCGAGGGGAATGGTCTTGAGCGCCGAAGCCGGCTGGAGCGGCTTGGAACGGAACATCTGGCACCCTTTGCAGTTTTGGACTAATTCCTTGGCCTCTTCCAGGGCAGTCGGCCAGAAGAAGCCATGTCGAAAGGGTTTGGTGACGAGTGCCCTTGAAGCCGCATGGTGGCCACACTCGCCTTCATGGATGTCTCTGAGAATTGCTTGGCCTTGTTCTGCCTCGACACAGCGTTGGTAGACACCAGTGACACTGCGCCTGACCAGCTCTCTGTTGACTATGGTATAAGCTGCTGCTCGGTGTTGCACTTGCCGAGCCAGGATTTCACCAGCTGGCAGCTCTCTGTTTACTAGGAACTTGAGGATGGGCTGGGCCCATGAGGGTGCTGCTACTTCTTTGATTGCCACTATTGCGACTTGGACAAGGGTGGCTGGGCTAGGAGGCGGCGGGCTGGGATCCGCGGCTGCTTGCTGGGTCGATGAAGTCCCCGGGCCGACTAGAGCAGTCCCCGGGCCGAGTTCTGGAGTCTTTGGGCTGACTGTCGCAGTCCCCGGGCCGGGTTCTGAAGTCCCCGGGCTGGCTTTGACTGCGGTATTTTTGGAGCCGTCTGCTGGTTCTCTTGAGTCGGATCGGACTTCTTCGGGGGGAGCTGGCACAAAAATGGAGTCTGATTCTGGCGAAGGCTTGATAGACGGCTTGAGGAGGCGCTGAAGGGCGACGCCGGATGGTATTGCTTGACGGGTGGAGCCGACTCGTGCCAGGGCGTCCGCTTGGTCATTGTCATTTCTTGGAATGTGAAGGAATTCACACCCCTCGAAATATCCGCTGAGTTGCTGCACCAGGAAGCGGTAGCTCGCCATGTTTGTGTCTTTGGCGTCCCAGTCGCCAGATGACTGCTGGACCACCAAATCGGAGTCGCCATAGCACAGGATCCGGCGGATGCCGAGTTCTTTGGCAAGCCGGAGCCCGTGAACGAGCGCCTCGTATTCGGCAACATTGTTGGAGGCGGCGAAGTGGATCTACAGGGCGTACTTGAGCTTGTCGCCTTTGGGGGAGGTGAGGACAACGCCGGCTCCCAGGCCGGTGCGCATCTTGGAGTCATCGAAATGCATACGCCAATGGGTGGAGTCGGGTGCTGGCGGCAGGTACTGGGTCTCGGCCCAGTTGACAAGGAAGTCGGCCAGTGCTTGTGACTTGATGGCGGTGCGGGGATGATAGTAGATGGTGTAGGGAGCCAGATCTATGGCCCACTTGGCCACTCGGCCTGAAGCATCACGGCTTCCGATGATCTCGGCCAGTGGAGCGGTGCAAACCGCAGTGATTGGATGTTCTTGAAAGTAAGGCTTCAACTTCTTGGCGGCGAAATGCATGCCGTAGCACATCTTCTGGTAGTGGGGGTAGTTCTGCTTGGAGGTCGACAGTACCTCGCTCAGGTAATATACCGGTCTCTGGACAGGGAGCGCCTTGCCTTCCTCCTTGCGCTCGACTACGACAACTGTGCTGACTACCCGGCTGGTGGCGGCAATGTATAGGAGCATAGGCTCTTTGGGAGTCGGAGCCGCCAGCACAGGGGGAGTAGTCAACATCTTCTTCAACTCGAGAAATGCTTCATCCGCCTTGTGGTTCCACTCAAAAAAGGTGGTCTTCTTCATCAGTTGGTACAAAGGGAGAGCCTTTTCACCCAGCCGACTGATGAATCGGCTAATGGACGCCAAGCAGCCGGTGAATTTCTGCACATCTAGCAGTCGGCGGGGGACTGCCATCCTCTCGATGGCTTTGATCTTTATAGGGTTGCACTCCTCCGGATTGAGCTTGATCTGGAATAGGCGTAGATTCTCAAAGGTTTCTTGGAGATCTTCCAACAATGTTCCCCGCTTTTCCGTCTTCACTACCACATCGTCTACATAGACGTGGGCATTTTTGCCTAGTTGCTTGAGGAGACACTTCTGCATGCAACGCTAAAAGGTGGCGCCGGCATTCCTCAAGCCGAACGTCATAGTCAGGTAGCAGAAGGCCCCAAACGGCGTGATGAAAGCAGTCTTCAGTCTGTTTGCCGGGTTCAGCTTGATCTGGTTATATCCTGAATATGCATCTAAGAAGCTCAACAGCTCGCATCCGGCTGTGGAGTCTATCACCTGGTCAATTCTTGGCAGAGCAATGGATCTTTGGGGCAAGCTTTGTTGAGGCTTGTGTAGTCGATACACATCCTCCACTGTTTGTTCTTCTTCAACACTAGGACCGGGTTCGCCAGCCACTCTGGAAAGAACACCTCCATAATGAAGCCGGCCGCTAGGAGTCGGTCTATCTCTTCTCCAACAACTCTTCTTTTCTCTTCTGACAGGCGGCGCAAGGGCTGCCTGACGGGCTTCACATCAGACCGGACATGTAACTTGTGCTCGGTGAATTCCGTCGGTACACCTGGCATGTCTTTATGGGACCATGCAATGATGTCTCGATTCTCACGGAGGAAATCGACAAGCTCGCCTTCCTATTTGCTGTCTAGGTTTGCACCTATGACAGCGTGCCTCTCCGGGTGCTCCGGGTCCAAAGGTATCCTCTTTGTTTCTTTAGCCGGCCTGAACGAACCCTCAGCTTCCGACTCCTTGGGGTCGGGCGACATCTCTGGCTGCTTGCCAGCCATCGTCACAACCCGGTCAAGGAGCCGCCTCTCAGCTGCGATCACCAGGGACTCGGCCGGCCGACTTCTCTCGGCCGCGCAGGCGGACGACTTCCTGTAGTCGCCAGCCACGGTCAGAATCCCCTTTGAACTCGGCATCTTCATCTTTAGGTAGGCGTAGTGGGGGACCGCCATGAACTTGGCTAAAGCAGGTCGGCCAAGCAACGCTTGGTATGGGCTTTCAAGGTCCACCACTTCAAACCAGACTGGCTCTCGGCGAAAATGATCTTTGTCTCCGAAGAGGACGTCTATCTGGATCTTGCTGATTGGGGAGCAGGAAAGGCCAGGCACAATGCCGTGGAAAACAGTTCGGCTGCTTTGAAGCTGTTTCTGCTTGATTCCTAATTTCTCCATGGTATCCTTGTACAGGATGTTGATGTTGCTGCCTCCGTCTATCAACACTCGCGAGAAGCGAGCGGCCCGCCTATCAGTGGCCAAGGTGGCACTTAGAACCAAGGCGTAGGAGCCCAGATTCGGCATCACCTCTGGGTGATCTGCTCTGCTCCAACTGATAGGCTTCTCGGACCAATGCATAAACTCCGGAGTATCTGATGCTAGTGCGTTTACTTCTTGCTGCTGCAACCGTTTGCTGCGTCGATCATCAGCCATACTGGTGAACACCACATAAGCTCCGTGTTCTTCGGGGTATTCATCTAGTACGGCGCCGACTGGCCTGGCCGCCGGCTGCTGGAGCGGCTGTGGAGGCGGCGGCCCAGCAGGCGGTGGAGGAAGGAGTCCGTCTCCCTTGGCGATTCTGGTGAGCCAGTGGCATTTCCGGGTGGTATGGTTTGACGGCTTCGTGCCGCTGTGGAACTTGCAGGGACCATCCAAAGTCTGCTCATAAGAGAAGGCCGGCAACCAGTTGGACTTGCCGCCCTTCCGCCGCTTCATCGGAGGCTGCCCCTCAGGCTGTTGGTCTTCGACTCTCGCGCCCTGCCGACTGCTGGAAGTCGGCTGCGGGACCTTGCGCTTGTGAGCATTTTGCTGCTGTCGCCGACTGGTATCTCCAATCGCAATAACTTGAATCTCTGTCTTCATGGAGGAGTCAGCTGTGGCATATTTGCCTGCAATGACCAGCAACTCGTCGAGGGTCTCGGGCTCGTCGCAGAGGAGTCGGTGCTTGAGGAGGGTGCCTTCTCTGCACCCGGCGGTTAAGTACTCGATAGCCTACACCTCGTGCACGCCCTCGCAGGAGTTCCGAAGCTCGCCCCATCGTGTGAGGTAGTCGCGCGTTGACTCGTCTTGGCCTTGCACGCATAAGGAGAGTTGTCGTGGCTTGGGAGGCCGCTTGTACATGCTTGTGAAGTTGCGGACAAAAGCCTCGGTGAAGTCGACCCAACTGTTGATGCTGCAGGGCTTCAAACTGTTCAACCATGTCCGGGCCGTGCCCTGGAGCATGAGCGGAACGTACTTCACGGCGACACGCTTGTTGCCGTTTGCTATGTTGACGGTTGTGGAGTAGTCAACTAGCCAGTCTTCTGGCTTCACGGAGCCGGTGTATTTGGGCGTGTCCCGGGGGAGCGTGAACCCTTTGGGGAAGGCTCATCTGGGATGCGGGGCCCAAAGCAGGGTGGACCCATCTCGTCTTCTTCTTCCAGCGCCAGGGATCGGTGGAGTCGGTCGATCCGGTGGCGTGCGTCATTCTCTCCGACTCCCTCTCGACGGCCGAGGAGGTCGCCAAGAGTCGGATGCTCGATAGGCGGTGGGGAGACTCGTCTCTCCCTTCATGGTGGGGGAGGCAGGTAGTCGCCCTGCCGCTCCACTGCTCTTGGGCGGCCGTCTTGGTCGCGCTCGATGATGATGCGAGTCCGACTGTGGCTGACAGCCGGATCCTTCTCTTTTCTTCCGCGGACTCCGCCAGTCGGCGTCCGAGACGTCGCGCCTTGATCTCGGCGGGGAGGTAAGTCGTCATTCTATTGTTGTGGCGCCTCCGTGCGGCAGCCGGCTTCGTTCTGTGCGGCAGCCGCTTTGAGGATTCGTTGGACTCACTCGGTCATTAGGCGGCGCTCTTCGCCTTCGAAGTTGTCTAGCTCGTCTGCTGCCGCCTGGGCGGCACGGATGTTCTCCGCAAGCGTGGCGTATACGGGGCGATCGACCCCGAACAGGTTGGCAACGGCCGCGCCGCATTGTCGGACCGCGCCTAGGCGGCTAGGCCCAGTCGGCGCTGGCGAGCTGCCCACAGCGCGATCCATCTCACCTTGGTAGGCCTCCGACAAGCGTCTCATGCTTGCCAGCTTCTTCGCGCCTTCGACAAGCTGAAGGCGGCGTGCCTCCAGCGTCTCAGCGTCAGCATCCTCCAGAATGGGCGCTGTCAAGTCTCGCAGAGCCGCGTCGAGCGGGTCATGAGCTCCTTCACCGGAGTGCTCGCCATGACTGATGACGAGCACTTCCATGATGGCCCTTCCGCCGCTCGCCTCGCGAGGGAGCGGCTCGTCGTAGATCACCACGTTGGAGGGGAACGTATCGAGCGACACACTATCGGAGTCGACCAGCATTGGGTCGGTGGAGCCTACGGACTCCAAGTCCACGGCAGGCTTGCCGGCAACGTGGAGATGGTCGAGGAGGCCCGCGAGGAGGCTTTCGGGGCCGCCCGTGCCCGCATCGGATGCAGCCTCGTCGGAGATGCTATCCTCACCGAGAAGGTCAGCGAGGCAGCTCGCCGCGCAGGCGTCGTCGACGCTTTGCAGTGCGTCAAGGTAAGCACCATCGGGCGTGCTGGGCTGGCTACGCTCGCGCGGGAGGAAAAGAGTTCCCGTCCAAAGCAGGTCTCCGGACGACGGTGCACCTCGCCCCATGGTGGGCGCCAAATGTCGGGGGTTGGGTGCGACATATGCCAAAGGATGGATTATCATGGTGGGAGCGAGTAGAACGTCGTCGGTGCCAGGAAACGGGATTAGGTGAAGGCATGCACGCCGGCGAATCTTACCCAGCTTTGGGGCTCTCCGGGGAGATAACACCCCTACTGCTGCTCTGCGGGGTCTCCGCATGATCACTAAGGCGTAGTGACTACAAGGTTGCTCCTAGAGTTGTATTCTGGAGGTAGAAGGAGGCAAGGCTAGCTTTCTTCTTCCTATGTGATCTGGTCTAAGACTAATGGATGTGAACCCTTTGCATGGGTGCCCCGGGGGGTTTATATAGGCCTACCCCCTGGGGGTACAATGGTAATCCGGCTGGGCGCGGGTCCCAGCCGTCTGTCTCACAGGCCGCCATCTTCTCTGCCGACTGATGGGGCCCGCCGACTCGGGGGCCCCGCCAGCGAGTCTGGCACTGTAGCCGTGCTTCTGGTGACGCAGGCCTGGTCATTGGGTCGTGGCAACAGTACCGCCGTCTATCAGGTGATCACTGTCGTTACTCCCCATCTTGTCTGGTTAATGGCGCGTGGGACCCATGGGAGAGGCCGGCCGACTCCGGGGAGCCGACTCCCACGGGGTCGTCTTCGGGGCGTATCCGCCGTCTTCTATGCTCTCACTGACTGGCGGGTCCGCCGTCTCTGAGCCGTATAGGTAGGCCATCGTGGCCATAGTGCGCCGCGCACTGTGGCCGAGGTCAGGTCCAGCATGGCTACAGTGCCGGGCCACGCCGGAGATCTCCGGCGGTACGGCACACTGTAGCCACGCCGGCTCCTCGCAGGCAGGAAGTGACGGCCACGCCGTGGTCGTACCCTCCCCGCCTATCGCCATGAGTGTAGCGTCGTGGGCCGACTTTCTATAGCCGGCTCCTCCAGAAGTAGCCGGCCATGAGTCGGCCCATCTGGGAGTCGTCATCTAAGACTCGGTTCATCTGGGAGTCGTCATCTGAGACTCGGCTCATCTGGGAGTCGTCATGTGAGACTCAGTTCATCTGGGAGTCGTCATCTGAGACTCGGCTCATCTGGG
>NC_041387.1:566146736-566176725 GCF_002162155.2 Triticum dicoccoides | reverse complement strand
ACCGAGGTGGAAGGAAAGAGGGGGAGGGAAGGAAGTAGGAATCCTAATCCACACTTTCCTTGCCCTCCCCTCTTTCCTTGTCCTCCTCACAGGGCTAGCCTCTATAGGGGCGCACCAGGGCTGGTGTGTTCCCTGACTTGGCCCATAAGGCCCATATCTTTGCCGGGGTGCCCGAAACTCCTTTCCGGTGACCCGATAAGTATCTGGTACCCTTCAGAACACTTCCGGTGTCCGAATACCGTCATCCTATATGTCAATCTTTACCTCCTGACCATTTCGAGACTCCTCGTCATGTCCGTGACCTCATATGGGACTCCGAACAACAATCAATAACCATTAGCGGAACCTAGATGCTCATATTGGCTCCTACATATTCTATGAAGATCTTTATCGGTCAAACTGTTATGACAACATACGTAATTCCCTTTGTCAATCGGTATGTTACTTGCCCGAGATTCGATCGTCGGTATCTTCATACCTAGTTCAATCTCGTTACCAGCAAGTCTCTTTACTCGTTCAGTAATACATCACCTCATGACTAACTCCTTTGTCATTTGCTTGCAAGATGATGATGTGTATTACCGAGAGGGCCCAGAGATACCTCTCCTATACTCAGAGTGACAAATCCTAATCTTGATTCATGTCAACCCAACAAAACACCTTTGGAGATACCTGTAGAGCATCTTTATAATCACCCTGTTACATTGTGACGTTTGATAGCACACAAGGCATTCCTTTGGTATCCTGGAGTTGCATGATCTCATAGTCAAAGGAATATGTATTTGACATACATGAAAGCAGTAGTAATAAACTGTACAATCAAATGCTAAGCTAACGGGTGGGTCTTGTCCATCAGATCATTCTCCTAATGATGTGATCCCGTTATCAAATGACAACACATGTCCATGGTTAGGAAACCTTAACCATCTTTGATCAACGAGCTAGTCTAGTAGAGGCATACTAGGGACACGGTATTTGTTTATGTATTCACACATGTTTTTAAGTTTCCGATCAATACAATTCTAGCATGAATAATAAACCTTTATCATCAATAAGGAAATATTAAACAACAAATTTATTATTGCCTCTAGGGCATATTTCCTTTAGTCTCCCACTTGCACTAGAGTCAATAATCTAGTTCACGTCGCCATGTGATTTAACACCAATAGTTTACATCGTCATGTGATTAACACTCATAGTTCACAACGCCATGTGACCAACACCCAAAGGGTTTACTATAGCCAATAATCTAGTTCACATCGCCATGTGATTAACACCCAAATGTTTTGCTTGTGAGAGAAGTTTAGTCAATGTGTCTGCCACATTCAGATATGTATGTATTTCGCATATTTCTGTGTCTACAATGCTCTGCATGGAGCTACTCTAGCTAATTGCTCCCACTTCCAATACGTATCCAGATTGAGATTTAGAGTCATCTGGATTAGTGCCAAAGCTTGCATCGATGTAACCCTTTACGACGAACTCTTTATCACCTCCATAGCCGAGAAACACTTCCTTAGTCCTCTTATGGATAATTTCAACCGTTGTCCAGTGATCCAGTCCTGGATCACTCTTGTACCCCTTTGCCATATACGTGGCAAGGCACACACTTGGTCTGGTACACAGAATGGCATGCTTTATAAAACCTATGGCTGAGGCATAGGGAATGACTTTCATTCTCTCTCTATTTTTCTGCCGTGGTCGGGCTTTGTGTCTTACTCAACTTCATACCATATAACTCAGGCAAGAACTCCTTCTTTGACTGATCCATTTTGAACTTCTTCAAAATCTTATCAAGGTATATACTCATCGAAAGTCTTATCAAGCGTCTTGCTCTATCTCTATAGATCTTGATGCCCAATATGTAAGCAGCTTCATCGAGGTCTTTCATTAAAAAAATCTTATTCAAGTATCCTTTTATGCTATCCAGAAATTCTATATCATTTCCAATCAACAATACGTCATCCACATATAATATCAGAAATGCTACGGAGCTCCCACTCACTTTCTTGTAAATACAGGCTCCACAATAAGTCTGTATAGAACCATATGCTTTGATCATCTCATGAAAACATATATTCCAACTCTGAGATACTTGCACCAGTCCACCGATGGATCGCTGGAGCTTGCACACTTTGTTAGCACCTTTAGGATTGACAAAACCTTCTGGATGCATCATATACAATTCTTCTTTAAGAAATCCAGTAAGGAATGCAGTTTTGACGTCCATTTGCCAGATTTCATAATTATAAAATGCAGCAATTGCTAACATGATTTGGGCAGATTTTAAGCATCACTACGGATGAGAAAGTCTCATCGTAGTCAACACCTTGAACTTGTCGAAAACCTTTTGCGACAATTCGAGCTTTTTAGATAGTAACACTACTATTAGCGGTAGTCTTCCTCTTGAAGTTCCATTTATTCTCAATGGCTCGCCGATCATCGGGAAGTCAATCAAAGTCCATACTTTGTTCTCATGCATGGATCCTATCTCAGATTTCATGGCCTCGGGCCATTTATCGGAATCTGGGCTCATCATTGCTTCCTCATAGTTCGTAGGTTCGTCATGGTCTAATAACATGACTTCCAGACTAGAATAACCGTGCCACTCTGGTGCGGATCGTCCTCTGGTTGACCTACTAGGTTTAGTAGTAACTTGATGAGAGAAATCTGTTCCCGTGATGTTATGAATTTCTCTGATGGGCTACTTTTCAATTGAGAGAAAGTACAATAACCCAATCAAGTTCTACTTTCCTCCCGCTCACTTCTTTCGAGAGAAACTCCTTCTCTAGAAAGGTTCCATTCTTGGCAACAAAAATCTTGACTTCAGATCTGTGGTAGAAGGTGTACCCAATTGTTTCCTTAGGGTGTCCTATGAAGACGCACTACTCCGATTTGGGTTCGAGCTTATCAGGCTGAAGCCTTTTGACATAAGTGTCGCAACCCCAAACTTTAAGAAACAACAGCTTAGGTTCCTTGCCAAACCATAGTTCATATAGTGTCGTCTCAACGGATTTAGATGGTGTCCTATTTAATGTGAATGCGGCTGTCTCTAATGCATAACCCCAAAATGATAGTGGTAAATCGGTAAGAGACATCATAGATTGCACCATATCTGATAAAGTATGGTTACGACATTCAGACACACCATTACGTTGTGGTGTTCCAGGTGGCGTGAGTTGTGAAACTATTCCACATTGTTTTAAATGAAGACCAAACTCGTAACTCAAATATTCGCCTCCGCGATCAAATCGTAGAAACTTTATTTTCCTGTTATGATGATTCTCCACTTCACTCTGAAATTCTTCTGAACTTTTCAAATGTTTCAGACTTGTGTTTCATTAAGTAGATATACCCATACCTACTCAAATCATCTGCGAAGGTCAGAAAATAATGATACCCGCCGTGTGCATTAACACTCATCGAATGACATACATCAGTATGTATTATTTCTAATAAGTCATTAGCTCGCTCCATTGTTCTAGAGAAAGGAGTTTTAGTCATCTTGCCCATGAGGCAAATGATTCATAATCAAGTGATTCCAAAAGTCCATCTGGATGGAGTTTCTTCATGCGCTTTACACCAATATGACCTAAACGGCAGTGCCACAAATATGTTGCACTATCATTATCAACTTTGCATCTTTTGGCATCAATATTATGAATATGTGTATCACTATGATCGAGATTCAATAAACCATTCACATTGGGTGTATGACCATAGAAGGTTTTATTCATGTAAGCAGAACAACAATTATTCTCTGACTTAAATGAATAACCGTATTGCAATAAATATGATCCAATCATATTCATGCTCAATGCAAACACCAAGTAACATTTAGACTCAACTTTATTCCCAAAAGTAGAGGGAGTGTGCGATGGTCATCGTATCAACCTTGGAATCACTTCCAACACACATCAACACCTTGACTAGTCTTTGTTTATTATGCAACTCCTGTTTCGAGTTACTAATTTTAGCAACTGAATGAGTATCAAATACCCAGGGGTTACTCCTAATACTATTAAGGTACACATCCATAACATGTATATCAAATATACCTATGTTCACTTTGCCATCCTTCTTATCCGCCAAATATTTGGGGTAGTTCCACTTCCAGTGACCATTTCCTCCGCAGTAGAAGCACTCAGTTTCAGGTTTGGGTCCGGCTTTGGGCTTCTTCATGGGAGTGGCAACTTGCTTGCCATTCTTCTTAAAGTTCCCTTTCTTTCCCTTGCCCTTTTTCTTGAAACTAGTGGTCTTGTTTAACAATCAACACTTGATGCTCGATTTCTACCTTCACCGATTTCAGCATCGCAAAGAGCTCGGGAATCCTTTTCGTCATCCCTTGCATATTATAGTTCATTAGGAAGTTCTAGTGGCTTGGAGATAGTGACTAGAGAACTCTGTCAATCACTATCTTATCTGGAAGATTAACTCCCACTTGATTCAATCTATTGTAGTACCCAGACATTCTGAGCACATGCTCACTGGCTGAGATATTCTCCTCCATCTTGTAGGCAAAGTACTTGCAAGAGGTCTCATACCTCTCGACACGGGCATGAGTCTAAAATACCAATTTCAGCACTTGGAACATCTCATATGCTCCGTGGCTTTCAAAACGTTTTTGAAGTCCTGGTTCTAAGCCATAAAGCATGGTGCAAAAAACTATCAAGTAGTCATCATATCGAGCTTGCCAAACATTCATAACATCTGTATCTGCTCATGCAATAGGTCTGTCACCTAGCGGTGCATCAAGGACATAATTCTTCTGTGCAGCAATGAGGATAATCCTCAGATCACGGACTCAGTCTGCATCACTAGTACTATCATATTTCAACTTAGTTTACTCTAGGAACATATCAAAAATAAAACACGGGAGCTATAGGCGAGCTATTGATCTACAACATAGATATGCAAATACTATCAGGACTAAGTTCATGATAAATTAACTTCAATTAATCAATTTACTTAAGAACACCCACTTAAATAGACATCCCTTAAGTCATCTAAGTGATACGTGATCCAAATCAACTAACCGATGTCCGATCATCACGTGAGATGGGGTAGTCATCAATGGTGAACATCTCTATGTTGATCATATCTACTATATGATTCACGTTCGACCTTTCGGTCTCCAGTTTTTCGAGGGCAAGTCTGTACATGCTAGGCTCGTCAGGTTTAACCCGAGTATTCGGCATGTGCAAAACTGTCTTGCACCCGTTGTATGTGAACTAGAGTCTATCACACCTGATCATCATGTGGTGTCGCAACACGACGAACTGTCGCAGCGGTGCATACTCAGGGAGAACACTTATACCTTGAAACTTTAGTTAAGGGATCATCTTATAATGCTACCGCCGTACTAAGCAAAATAAGAAGCATAAGAGTAACATCGCATGCAATCAAAATATGTGACATGATATGGCCATCATCATCTTGTGCTTTTGATCTCCATCTCCAAAGCATCATCATGATCTCCATTGTCACCGGCTTGACAGCTTGATCTCCATCGTAGCGTCGTGGTCATCTCACCAACTATTGCTTCTACAACTATCGCTAACGCATAGTGATAAAGTAAAGCAATTACATGGCGTTTGCATTTCATACAATAAAGAGACAACCATAAGGATCATGACGGTTGCCAACAACTTTTACAAAACATGACCATCTCATACAATAACGTATATCACATCATGTCTTGACCATATCACATCACAACATGCCCTGTAAAAACAAGTTAGATGTCCTCTACTTTGTTGTTGCAAGTTTTACATGGCTACTACGGGCTTCTGGCAAGAATTGTTCTTACCTACGCATCAAAACCACAACGGTGATTTATCAAGTTTGTTGTTTTAACCTTCAACAAGGACCAGCCGCGGTCAAATTTGAGTCAACTAAAGTAGGAGAAACAGACACCCCGCCTGCCTCCTTTATGCAAAACTAGTTGCATGTCTGTCGATGGAACCGGTCTCATGAACGTGGTCATGTAAGGTTGGTCCGGGCAGCTTCATCCAACAATACCACCGAACCAAAATAGGACATTGGTTGTAAGAAGTATGACGATCACCGCCCACAACTCTTTGTGTTATATTCGTGCATATCATCTACGCATAGACCTAGCTCGGATGCCACTGTTTGGAAACGTAGCATGCAATTTCAAAAAAATTCGTACGCTCACGCAATATCTATCTAGGAGATGCATAAAAACAAGGGGAAGTGTGTGTCTACGTACCCTTGTAGACCAAAAACGGAAGCGTTTGACAACGCGGTTCATGTAGTCGAAGTTCTTCTAGCTCCGACTGATCAAGCACCGAACGTACGTCACCTCTGAGTTCTGCACACGTTCAGCGTGATGACGTCCCTGGCCTTCTTGATCTAGCAAGGTGTCGAGGAAGTAGATGAGTTCTGTCAACATGATGGCATGGTGACGGTGATGGTGAAGTGATCCTCGTAGGGCTTCACCTAAGCACTACGAAGATATGACCGATGGTGTAAACTGTGGATGGGGGGCACTTCACACGGCTAGGCAATTGTCTGTTGTGTACTAGGCGGCCCCCCCCTCCTCACATATATAGGTGGGAGGGATGGAGGAGCAGCCATAGGAGGCGCCCAAGTAAGAGGAATCCGAAGGAAATATGCCCTAGAGGCAATAATAAAGTTGTTATTTTATATTTCCTTATATCATGATAAATGTTTATTATTCGTGCTAGAATTGTATTAAACGGAAACTTGATACATGTGTGGATACATAGACAAGTCCCTAGTAAGCCTCTAATAGACTAGCTCGTTAATCAAAGATGGTTAAGTTTCCTAACCATAGACATGTGTTTTCATTTGATGAATGGGATCACATCATTGGGAGAATGATGTGATGGACAAGACCCATCCGTTAGCTTAACATATTGATCATTCAGTTTTATTGCTATTCCTTTCTTCATGTCAAATAAATATTCCTTCGACTATGAGATTATGTAACTCCCGAATACCGGAGCAATACCTTGTGTGCTATCAAATGTCACAACATAACTGGGTGATCATAAAGATGCTCTACAGGTATCTCTGAAGGTGTTTGTTGGGTTGGTGTCGGTGGGAAACGACACCTATGGGATCACGAGAATCCCTACTACAGTTGGGGGTGCGGGGTTGTGAGAAGAGCAGGATTAGTAGTTGACACGAGGATCGTTTACCCAGGTTCGGGCCGCGAGGATGCGTAAAACCCTAGTCCTGCTTGGTGGATGTATTGAGTGTTCTTGATCTCTCGAACTAGCTATGGATGTTGCATGATTCGAAAGAGCCGAATCCTTCTTCTGTATGCCATGGGCCTCCTTTTATAGGCGAAAGGGGCTGCCAAAGTGGCACACAGGAGGTGGAAAGAGCCTACAGTGTTGCCAGCTTATCGCTCGTATTACAGGACAAGATGCATTTAATGCATGGCTTAGGTGTCCCTCGCTTTATCAGGGACGAGATCGAGGCCCGTCCCGTCCGTCGCCGCTCCTCCTTGCTTCGACACACGCCCTACCCAGCGATGCATGCGGTGCCATGTAGGCAGGCAAGCAGCTGAGGTGGCACGGTGGTGGAAAATCCACAAAGATCTGCATGCTGCCATGCAGGTGCGTGCTGAGTTAGCCCGGAAGCTGCATGTTTCCATGCAGGTGCCTGCCCAGCTGGTTGGGCTGGCAGCTCCATGCGGGCGGCGGCGGGGAATTGGTTGGTGCGGGCCTGGCAGTGGCCTTGTTGTGGCCCTCTGGCAAGGGTCTTGTCTGGTGGCCCGGCAAGGGTCTTGCAGTGGCGCGCTGGCGTCCCCAGCAAGGATCTTGCGGGGGGTCTTGTGGGTTTCTTCGGTAAGGATCTTGGCAGGGAGTGTTGCCTTCCAATCCTCATCTGATCTTGAGCATTCTATGTCTTCACAAAGATCTGCATGCCACCATGGAGGTGCCTCCCGAGCCCTGGTCCAACGTGGTTGTTGGTGTTGGAGACCGTGGCTCGAGGGTGGCCCGCTCTGCTGGTGTGGGCGAGCTGCCCCAGCAAGGGGCTTGCCGGGGCTGCGGAAGCTGCCCCCGGCAAGGGTCTTGTCGGAGAAACCTGCTTCGCCCATCTGCACTTTGTGGCCTTGGTCCTTGATGTTGCCTTGTTTGTCTCGAGCCTTCGGCTTCTCTCCGGCTTCCCTCCTTTGCCCTGCTATGCGTGGTCATGGCGCGTGGCTTCGACTGCCCATGCACAAATAAAGGGGTAAAAAGGAGAGCCCCTACTTTTGTACACCGACAGGAGCCCCCAGGCCTGGGCCATACATAAGCGCGACACGTTGTTGGGCCAGGCCCAGAATGGTGCATGGGCAGGTGGGGCGGATTTTACCGTGGTAACTGCTCCGTCTGCTGCACTTCCCACGACTTGCGTTGAATGCGCGGCATGGGGGTCGTGTGCACGTGCGTGACGGAAGCATGCTGGCGTCATCATGTGGTGGACAGTAAAGAGGCGGTGTGCGTGTCTCTTCGAGACCGCAGGGCCGCTGCTCATTTACTGCCCTCACTTGGGAACCGTCGCTCCACGCATCCTACTGCGCCCATCCCTCGCGCCACGTTCACTGCATGCATGATGCAGAGCGAATGACGTGCGCGGGATGTGGGAAGTCACGTGCACGCATGTGGGTCGATTCCCATGTGCCTTCGATGGAGTGGGGAGGGTGATCGATGGCCCCGCTTGCTGTCACTTCAACGGGCCGGATTGGCCGAGAGGGGGCGGCTGAGCCTCGCCCCCGCCCCTTTATAAAGAGGGGAGAGGGAGGAACGGCGCCTCTCAATCCTTTCTCATCTGCCTCTCCCCATTCCCGCTTCCTCCTTTCTTCTGCCATGGCGAGGGGGCGTGGCGACGCTTCATCGGTGGCGGCGAGGGTCTCGGCTAGACAACGCATCACTCCTCCGCAAGAGCTCATAGCGGCGGAGCCGGTCGCTAGAGGGAGGGGGAGGGGGCAAGGTCGACGTCGTCGTGGCGGTCGAGGGAGAGGAGGACGGGGCGGGATATCGGCCTCGCCTCCGCCAGTGGCCCTCCTCCGATGGAGGGCCACGTCGGGGACAACCCTTGCAAATTCTTCATCAGGCTGCGCCAGCCACCGCACCGTTGTCTTCGCCTCCCGACTCCATTTGCGTGGGAGATGGAGCTGGATCCGCCGCAGGCGTTGCGGCTGCATATGAGGGGTAGCGGGAACAGCGGCACATGGGCCGACGTCGAGTTCCCCGCCCCTCATATCATGTATCTCCGCCGAGGGTGGAAAACTTTCACTCGCATCCACAGCTTGACGAAGGGGCTCACTCTCCATTTCAAACTAATGGAGAGTGGCCTCCTCTCTGTCAAGATCTTCGGGCACTTCGGGACTCGCGTAAGGTGCTGCATGGAGAGCTCTTCTGAGGATGAAGATTCCTCCTCGAGCGAGAGTGGCGAGGAAGAAAACGGCAGTGACGACGAGGGTAGTGGGCGGCAGGATGACGGGTCCGACTAGGCGTCGGGCGCCGCTCCGGGCGGCATAGGCGACCCCATCATTCGTGTCGCCGACTCCTTGAACTTCTCGGGGTCATCTCCTTGGGCGGCTGGCGTTGGGAGGCTGCAGAAGAGGAAGAGGGCGGGCAGCAAGGCCGTCAAATCGGAGTACGCGAGCACTGACACCTTCGTCGCGTATTGACGTCCTGCTGCCTCGTCTTCGAGCTCTTCCTCCGGCGGCGCCATCACCATCCAGCCTTTGGACGGCCACCGAGATGTTCTCTTGGTGTCTTCTGCCACTCGTAGCTCGCCTAGGCGCCCCTTTTTCCCTTCTGACTTCTTGTTTCATTTCCTGAGGAGAGGGACAAGAAAGGGATTACGGGTATCTTATCGCTTTTTAGTCTTGTAAGCCTTCAGGTCTTTGTTAACTTTAGAACTTGTAATCCCCTTCCTCATGTTTTTCATTTCGTATGAACTGTACCTGTACGGGATATTTTTTAATGAAAAAGGGATGTTTGTCGGGTTTTTCCGTTTGCGGGTGGAACCCACGACAAGGAGCGAATCCTCGTTATTTTTAGGATAAACATTTTTCGCCCGGCAACAGGCCTTGCCGTCCCCCCACTTCACTCGACCTTTCTCACGCCCTTGGCGGAGGCAGGGATGAGGTGGGCTTAGGATCCTTGTTTCATTTCCTTGCTGCCGTGACTACGTCCAAATTCGCACCAGGAGATGGTCCTAGGGTATGGAAAGAGGGGAGCACGGTAGCCTAGGGGTAAAACGAGGTTTCACATATCCCAGTCCATAACGAAATGCATGATAGAGGATAGAGAACTTATCTGGTTCTGCAGCCCCCGGCAACCTTGGCTTGCCGCGGATGGATCCTTGTTCTTGCAGCCCCTCGCAACTCTGGCTTGCCTGGGCCCGGACGCTGGTCCGTCCCCTTTCTTCCAAAATAGCTCGGGAAGACTACTTATGTACCCTGCGAACCAAAGAAGACAGAGAAGAACAGAGAGACGCGCACTCGACCTCTAAGCTAGGGGTTAGCCGCCGCCAAGCACTATCAACCCTAACCAAGGAAGAGACTCAACCTAGCATGCATGCTATAACTTAGGGCGCCAGCGCTTCCTTTATTTATTCTCAGGGTCTACGTCTGGCTTTGTACAAAGGGTTACATGCCTTGCCGGCAAGGCTTGTACAAAAGGGTGGCTTGCCAGGAGGCCCAGCAGCCGCGCCTTATGGGTAAAACTTGTCGAGATGCTCGATGTTCCAGGAATTGCTCACTGGAACGGCATCTTCGGTCTCCAGCCGGACTGCACCGGGCCTGGTGACTCGTGTTACCCGATAAGGGCCTTCCCACTTTGGCATCAACTTGTTGAATTCTTGGCCGACTGAACGTGCCGAAGAACCAGGTGGCCTTCCTCAAAGCTCCGGGCATGAACCTTGCGACTATGGTAGCGGCGCAAGGCTTGCTGGTAGCGTGCTGCTCTCACAGCCGCTCGGAGACGATCTTCCTCCAGGAGCATTGCGTCATCTTGCTACAATCGCTCTTGCTCAAGCTCATCATAAGATACCACTCGAGGTGACCCGTATATGAGTTCCGTGAGGAGAACTACTTCTGCCCCGTAGACCAGGGCAAAGGGTGTCTGGCCGATGGCTCGATTTGGCGTCGTTCTGATCGACCAAAGAACCGCCGGCAACTCATCAATCCAGTGTCTTCCACTTGCGCAGCCTGTCAAAAGTCTTCATTCTTATGCCTCGCAGGACTTCAGCATTTGCTCTCTCCGCTTGGCCGTTGCTCCGTGGATGTGCCACGGAGGCAAAACAGACCCTGCTGCCGAGATCCTCAATGTATTGCATGAAGGCATGGCTTGTGAACTGTGTGCCATTGTTAGTGATGATCCTGTTGGGCACCCCAAAACGGCACACTAGTCCCTTGAAGACCTTGATGGCTGACTGCGCCGTCACCTTCCTCACTGCTTCCACCTCTGGCCACTTTGTGAACTTGTCGACTGCTACGTCTTGAGCTTGCATTGGTTTTCCTCGAAGAGGAGAGGGTGATGCAGCAATAGTAGTGTAAGTATTTCCCTCAGTTTTTGAGAACCAAGGTATCAATCCAGTAGGAGGCTCCTCAAAAGTCCCACGCACCTACACAAACAAACAAAGAACTCGCAACCAATGCAATAAAGGGGTTGTCAATCCCTTCACGACCACTTGTGAAAGTGAGATCTAATAAAGATAGTGAGATAAGACAAATATATTTTTGGTACTTTATAATATAGATGCAAAAGGTAAAGATGCAAATAAAAGTAGATTGAAAGCAAATATGATAAGAGATAGACCCGGGGGCCATAGGTTTCACTAGTGGCTTCTCTCAAGATAGCATAAGTATTACAGTGGGTTAACAAATTACTGTCGAGCAATTGATAGAAAAGCGCATAGTTATGAGATTATCTAGGCATGATCATGTATATAGGCATCACGTCCATAACAAGTAGACCGACTCCTGCCTGCATCTACTACTATTACTCCACACATCGATCGACTCATGCATGCATCTAGAGTATTAAGTTCATAAGAACAGAGTAATGCATTAAGCAAGATGACATGATGTAGAGGAATAAACTCAAGCAATATGATATAAACCCCATCTTGTTATCCTCGATGGCAACAATACAATACGTGCCTTGCAACCGTTTTTGTCACTGGGTAAGGACACCGCAAGATTGAACCCAAAGCTAAGCACTTCTCCCATGGCAAGAAAGATCAATCTAGTAGGCCAAACCAAACTGATAATTCGAAGAGACTTGCAAAGATAACTCAATCATACATAAAATAATTCAGAGAAGATTCAAATATTATTCATAGATAAACTTGATCATAAACCCACAATTCATCGGATCTCGACAAACACACCGCAAAAAGAGTTTACACCGAATAGATCTCCACAAGAAAGAGGGAGAACATTGTATTGAGATCCAAAAAGGGAGAAGAAGCCATCTAGCTAATAACTATGGACCCGTAGGTCTGTGGTAAACTACTCACAACTCATCGGAGGGGCAAGGATGTTGATGAATAAGCCCTCCATGGTCGATTCCCCCTCCGGTAGAGTGTCGGCGAAGGCTCGAAGATGAGATCTCGCAGATACAGAAGGTTATGGTGGTGGAAATTGTGTTTCGTCCTTCTCCTGGATGTTTTCGGGGTACGTAGGTATATATAGGAAGAAGAAGTACGTCGGTGGCCGCCCGACGGGCCCACGAGACAGGGGGGCGCGCCCTCCTATCTCGTGGGAGCCTCGACAGCTTCTTGGCTTGCACTCCAAGTCCTCTGGATCACGTTCATTCCAAAAATCACGCTCCCGAAGGTTTCATTCCGTTTGGACTCCGTTTGATATTCCTTTTCTTTGAAATACTGAAATGGGCAAAAAAAAACAGCAATATGGGTTGGGCCTCCGGTTAGTAGGTTAGTCCCAAAAATGATATAAATGTGTAAAATAAAGCCCATAAACATCCAAAAGGGGTAATATAATAGCATGGAACAATAAAAAATTATAGATACGTTGGAGACGTATCAAGCATCCCCAAGCTTAATTCCTGCTCGTCCTCGAGTAGGTAAATGATAAAAAGAGAATTTTTGATGTGGAATGCTACCTAGCATAATTCATAATGTAATTTTCTTTATTGTGGCATGAATGTTCAGATCCAAATGATTCAAAATAAAAGTTCATATTGATAAAAGAAATAGTAACACTTCAAGCATACTAATCAAAGTAATCATGTCTTCTCAAAATAACATGGCAAAAGAAAGTTCATCCCTACAAAATCGTATAGTTAGGCTATGCTTCATTTTCGTCACACAAAGATGTTCCCAACTTCAATACCCCCGATGACAAGCCAAGCAATTGTTTCATACTTAAACAATCTCAAACTTTTTCAACCTTCACACAATATATGAGCGTGAGGCATGGATATAGCACTATGGGTGGAATAGAATATGATGATGGGGATTGTGTGGAGAAGACAAAAAAGGAGAAAGTATCACATTGACAAGGATAATCAACGGGCTATGGAGATGCCCATCAATTGATGTCAACATGAGGAGTAGGGATTGCCATGCAAGGGATGCCCTAGAGCTATAAATGAATGCTCAACAAAAGAAAACCAATGGGTGTGCATCCAACTTGCTTGCTCACGAAGACCTTGAGCATTTGAGGAAGCCCATCGTTGGAATATATAAGCCAAGTTCTATAATGAAAAATTCCCACTAGTATGAAAAAGACAACTTATGAGACTCACTATATGAAAAACATGGTGCTACTTTGAAGCACAATATATGAGACTCACTACATGAAGAAAAAGGCGCTACTTTGAAGCACAAGTGTGGAAAAAGAGATAGTAACATTGCCCTTTTTATTTATTTTCTTTTTTTATTTTATTTTTTTTCTTTTTCTTTTTTTTGGGGCCTTTCTTTTTTTGGCATTTCTTCTTTTTTTTCTTTTTTTTTCTTTGGGCAATGTTCTAATAATGATGATCATCACACTTCTATTGATTACAACATAAGAACTACAACTCGAAACTAGAACAAGGCATATATGACTCTATATGAATGCCTCCGGTGGTGTACCAGGATGGTGCAATAAATCAAGAGTAACATGTATGAAAAATAATGCATGGTGGCTTTGCCACAAATACGATGTCAACTACATGATCATGCAATGGCAATATGACAAAAGTAAAGTATGTCATGATGATGATGAACGGAACGGTGGAAAGTTGCATGGCAATATATCTCGAAATGGTTATGGAAATGCCATAATAGGTAGGTATGGTGGCTGTTTTGAGGAAGATATAGGGAGGTTTATGTGTGATAGAGTGTATCGTATCACGGGGTTTGGATGCACCGGCGAAGTTTGCACCAACTCTCAAGGTGAGAAAGGGCAATGCACGGTACCGAAGAGGCTAGCAAAGGCGGAAAGGTAAAAGTGCGTATAATCCATGGACTCAAAATTAGTCAAAAGAACTCATTTACTTATTGCAAAAATTTAGAAGTCATCAAAAACCAAGTACTACGTGCAGGCTCCTAGGGGGATAGATTGGTAGGAAAAGACCATCGCTCGTCCCCGACTGCCACTCATAAGGATGCACAAGTCAGGTACTTCATGTTTCAAATTTGTTACACAACTTTAACCATACGTGCATGCTACGGGACATGCTAACTTCAACACAAGCATTATTAAATTCATAATCACCCAACTAGCATGACTTTAATATCACTCCTCCATATCTCAAAACAATTATCAAGTATCAAATTGATCATAGCATCGAATTCACTTCCTATGGTAGTTTTTATTATACCCAACTTGGATGCCTACCATTCTAGGATCAATTTTATAACCATAGCAAATACCATGCTGTTCTAGAATACTCTTAAAATAATATGAGTGAAGCATGAGAGACTAGTAATTTCTACAAAAATAAATCACCACCGTGCTCTAAAAGATATAAGTGAAGCACTAGAGCAAAAACTATCAAACTCAAAAGATATAAGTGAAGCACTGTAACACCCACGATGCAGCTATATCTCCCACGTGTCGAAGCACGACTTAGAGGCATAACCGCATGGTGGTTTTGTCGCAAGAAGGGTCATCTTCACACAATCCCATGTAATGAACAAGAATGGGATAAAGAGAGTTGGCTTACAATCGCCACTTCACACAATACATAAATTAAGATCATACATCATTCAAAGTACACTCATAGACCGACTACGGTCAAGTTCAAATGAAAAGAAGACAACCCCAAATGCTAGATCCCTGATCGCCCCGACTGGGCTCCACTACTGATCATCTGGAAACGATACATAGTAACGACCAAGGGCCTCATCAAACTCCCATTTCAGCTCAGTTGCGCCATCTGCGCCAGTATCCTCGGCACCTGCATCTGTTTTGGTAGAATCTGTGAGCCACGGGGACTCAGCAATCTCACACCCGCGAGATCAAGACTATTTAAGCTCATAGGTAGGTAAGGGGTAATATGGTGGAGCTGCGGCAAGCACTAAGCATATATGGTGGCTAACATACGCAAGTGAGAGCGAGAAGAGAAGAAACGCATCGGTCGAGAAGCTAGAAGTGATCAAGAAGTGATCCGGAAACTACTTACGTCAAGCATAACTCCAACCGTGTTCACTTCCCGGACTCCCCCGAGAAGAGACCATCATGGCTACACACGCTGTTGATGCATTTTAAAGAGGTCAAGTGTCAAGTTATCTACAACCGGACATTAACAAATTCCCATCGGCCTCATAACCGCGGGCACGGCTTTCGAAAGATTATATACCCTGCAGGGGTGTCCAAACTCAGCCCATCACAAGCTCTCACGGTCAACGAAGGATAAACCTTCTCCCGGGAAGACCCGATCAGCCTCGGAATCCCGGTTCACAAAATATTTCGACAATGGTAAAACAAGACCAGCAAGACCACCTGACTGTGCCGACAAATCCCGATAGGAGCTGCACATATCTCGTTCTCAGGGCACACCGAATAAGCGAAGCGTACAGGTACCGACGTAATCCAACTTGCCAAGGAATGGTCCCGCACGGTGTTCTAGTATGGACCAACACTCGGAGGAGCACTGGCCCGGGGGGGGGGGTTAAATAAAGATGACCCTTGGGCTCGCGAAAACCCAAGGGAAAAGGGCTTAGGTGGCAAATGGTAAAACCAAGTTTGGGCCTTGCTGGAGGAGTTTTATTCAAAGCGAACTTTTAAGGGGGTCCCATAAATCACCCAACCGTGTAAGGAATGCAAAATCAAGGAACATAACACCGGTAAGAAGGAAACTAGGGCGGCAAGAGTGGAACAAGTCACCAAGCATAAGGCCGAGCCTTCCACCTTTACCAAGTATATAAGGTGCATTAATTTAAACAGGAGATATTGTGATATCCCAAAAATATCCATGTTCCAACTAGGAACAAACTTCATCTTCACCTGCAACCAACAATGCTATAAGAGGGGCTGAGCGAAAGCGGTGACATAGCCAAACAATGGTTGCTAGGACAGGATGGTTAGAGGTTTGACATGGCAATGGGGAGGCATGATAAACAATGGCAGGTAGAGCTAACATAGTGATAGAGCGAGTACTAGCAAGCAAAGATAGAAGTGATATCGAAGGTAAGGTCATCTTGCCTGCAAGGTTCTCAGAGTTGTCGAAGGCTTGATCCTCGTTAGCGTACTCAACAGGTTCCTTGTGCACGTACTAGTCTCCCGGCACTACCCAAAGCAAGAACACAAGCGAGGAACCACAATAAATCACGGTGCAATGCACAAACAACATGATGCAATACATATCATGATATGCGATATGTGATATGCAAAGCATATGCGTGCTTCGGAAGGAAAGATGAAGAACAAGGCATCAACTTGGCAACCCAAGTATGCCGCTAGAAAGATGAGATGATTTCGGTTGGAATCGAAATAGAGATCACCGGATTCGGGTGCACGGTTTTCAAATGACAAGCACGACAAGATATGATGCAAACAGCAACATGGCCACTTGGATGCAAAGTATAAGTAAGCTATAGCACCCAAACATATGAACAAGATGCACAGCAGTGATGTACATGAGCTGCTCTACGAAACATGAACACTGAGCTCAATCTAAAATCCACTAGAGCATGACTAAAATAGCATGGCAATAATGCAAGAGATAACAGTTCTACAGACTTAGTGGAATTACTAGACATAGCAGAAACAAATTCATCATGGCATCTCTACAGGCTTGATCAACTCACTACCAGGCAAGTCATGGCATGTAACAAGTACTAGCATGAAGTAGGCATGAAAATGAAGCTACTCATGTGCAAATCAAACACCTAGCATATTTGCATGAACCAACACATAAGGGGCAAAACAGTAACATGGATTAAGATGGCATGTTCATGAACTTGCTCAAATGCAGAAACTAATGCCACCACTGGATTGGTGGGATGTTTCTACCCCAAAAACATATATAATATGTTAGGGTTGCTCTAGAAAAATCATCACAAATGCGCTAAGTTAAAACCTGCCCTATATGGTAAATGACAGAAATGGCATATTCCAAAATTGGAAACGTCCAGAATTGGACTTGCCCGAAAAGGACAGATTCCATATGCCAGAAATGGAATATTCGCTGGGAACCAAAAATAAAACAAATAATAAAAAAAATATTTAGCTAATAATAAAGAGAATTGGGTTTCTGTCGTACGTCGTCGGCGTTTTTGCAGAAAAGTCCGTTCATTTTTCTGAATTCAACCCGCAATCCTAACTTAAGTGGATATCTGAGAAAACGTTTCATGTTTGCACAAAACACCCTGGCGTTCGGAGTATTGAACGCGCGGTCCGAGCAGATTTGTAAAAAAAAGAACACAACACACGCACGGGCACTCTTCCTCTCCATCTCGCCCACGCAGTCCTCGCCGCCGCCACCACCCACGTCGGCCGCTTCCGGCGAGCTCTGGCGCCGCGCAGCACGCCCCTGCGCTCCCTATCATCCGCGCCTCCCTCCTCTCCGGCCAGATTTTCCGCTCCCGGCGTCTACCACCTGCTCGCAACCCCACCCCCGTGGCTAGGGTTTCGTGCAGGGCTTCGCCGGTGTGTCTCCGGCGGCCGCAGGTTCGTCCCTCCTTCCTTCTTGGCCGGGATCCGCCACCCCTACATCTCATCTTCTCTTTATATCCTCTGTTGTAGATGTAGATGGAGAACACCATGGGATTTCCCCATCCACCACGGTCTCCGTCGTCAAGGGCAGGAAGGAACCCTAGCCAGCAGCACCTCCTCACCTCGAATGGCGCCTCTGCTGCACCAAGATAGGGCAATCAACCCCCATCTGCTCTCTATCTCTCGCATTTGTACAAGTCCATTTTTTGAACGAAATTCTGATACTATACCATCATGGGTAAGACAACAGGTGGAGATGTGGAGTGGCTGGTGTTCGGTGCAGGAGAAGATGATTGGCAATTTAGGACATAGGGAAAATGATAGAGGACAGGGCTCCATTGCTTAGGTGCTATCGTTTGCTGCTACTGATCTCTATAGAAAAAATGGGGATGCCTTTTTTTGTTTTTTAATTTCACAGTACTTAGTATATCCTAAATGAATAAAGCTTGTGATGATAGCTTTTGTTGATAGCACATCTCCTTTCCAGCATTCTGTCAGTTTGTTCAAAAATAAAATTGGGCTTCCTTTATTAGCACATGAGTTCATGATTTTGAGAAGTTGTCCTGCAGATTTAGGGGGGTATGGTTATACTTTTGAGGGTTCAGACTGGGGTCTTGTTTTGATTTAAATTTGATGTGTTCTCAGGGTTTGGTATATGGAGTCAATTTGTTTGAGGTTTACATGCAGAGATTTATGGAGGTGGAGTATTTGACTGGTCGGTCTCACTCTGTGCAGGTGTAGGTTGCAATCTGATTGAATTGAAGTAGAAGGGAGCTGCAAGGGCAAGTTGAAGATGAGTGTGGTTCGGTTCAGTTTAGGCAATGAGAGCTGCATTATGGTCATGGCAGCTTGGCATTGACGTGGTTCTCAGTGAGTAATCCATAAGGGAGATCACTGCCATTGTCTGCTTTGGTGGCAAGCAGTGGTTCATTTGCACTACAAGCACTGTGAACTCGAGCATGAACCCAAAAAATTTCGAGTTTCTTTTAAGTTCTAATAGCATGTCTAGATTTTAGCTATCACACATGTCACCGGCCATAACATCCCAATTGAGCTCGTTGACCAGTTGCCCAACGCCGGCACTGCCAAGGACAAGGTGTATGCCATTCATCTCATATCCTGTTGTTGAACTGTCTATTATGCAAATTATGGGCATGTTTTCTTGTGGGGTTCTTTTGCCTCAATGGTATTATTCTTCTGGAAGCTATGTTAGCAACTCTGAATTTTTATTTACTTAAGATATTTCAGAGTAAACACTGAATTGCAACATGGCAAAATTTAATACCTCGCAAACTTTGCAGATTTCGTTTCAATTTTGTAGTTCGGTTTGCTTGCCTGTGTATATGTGCGTGTATACTGAGAGGCAGGGAAATATTATTCTCTTCTAGCAGTTCTGTTTCTATGACATCTGCTCCCCTCCACTCCATTTTTGATAGTCTGAAATCTGAATGTGAAAAGCAGATGGAGGTGATCAAGGGAAGCAGTCATGAGCAAGATGTTTGAGGGCTACGAGCGCCACTAATGTGAAGTCTCAGACGCCTGTGCTCTTGTACTTGATTCGATTGTATGTATATTGATACTTCTTTTCACTGCCTTATGTTTTGCCGTTAGGAAGTTATCAGCACTAGGCATGTGATTTTGACAGGTGGAGGCTTTATTTTGGTCTAGGTGAACATGTGATTTGGGGAAGCTCTGTAGATCCAGTTACATTGCAGACTTACCAGCTACACCACCTAAAAAACGGGCTGCTGATATAGGTATATTCCTACACGGCCTTGCCTCATATGAAGCTTTCTTAGATCAACTCTTCCATTGATCAATTTTACAAGTAGGTGCACTGTGTTTGTATACAACAATCTGAATGTGGGAGGTTTAACTATTTTATTGTATTGCAAAAATGGATCAAGATGTTTTCTTTTTCTGAATCATGAATGGTGGGCTAGAGCCCCACCTGGATCGAGTGTTTTGGAATCCGATAATTAGATAAATGACCACCATCCCCATTACCAACCATCTCAGTGTTATTTCCAGTTTCCTAATTAATGTATGAAAAAGAGGATCACAACCCAATGAAAAGTCCAGGGAACCTTTTCATTAAGGGAACTATTCCAGGTTCATTCAAAAAATGGCACATAATGATTTACTTTCAGCAACCGTTTCATTAAGGATAACAGATTTGGACTCTGAGCTTTCCTCTGTGGTTGTTAATATCCTAGCACATCAGTTTTAGATTTACCACTAGGTCACTTTCCTATGCTGACAGGATTTGTCATACCAAGAGGTTAAACGGAGAGACTTCCAGAGCATGGTCATGGTGTGAATCTGGTAGGAGCGGGACTTCCAAACAACCTACTTACATTTCTATGTCATCATACTATCTTTATTCTGAACCATTCTGCTGACAGTAAATGTAACCATTACCTCATTTTCTATGCGTGCCAATAGGCAAGGTACACGTTCTCTCTGCCTCTGCCCAAGCTCGTCGCCGTTACTGGTCGTGCGGCCGCCTATGACCAAGTAACCTCTCTCTCCCGCACGCCCCTGGAGCTCCTTAATCTCCCGGTCTACCTTCTCTCTCGTTGACCTTTCTTTGTATTTCAATTGTAGGATAACTAGTGGATGTTGGTAAGTGTACTATTCAAGTTGTTGCTAACATTTCTGACTACGTTCTTAACTTCTGAATCTATTTGTGCATATATATACAAACTTCCAGAGCACAACTGGTCCTAAATTTGTTGGGTGTGATTGTTCAGAGGAGAAGATATTTGTACTAGAAGATGATGTATATTTTACTGTTTTTTTAGAACAGATGTTTTCTGTAGATAGAAGATGGCGTATACTTTTCTGAGATATTTTGTACAAAGAAGATATTGCTACACTACTTTCATGTGTTCAGATCGTGACTGTAGTTTGGACAGTTGACATGATTTTTTTGTGGTTGATATAATGCTCAAATTTGCTTCATTTGATAGTGAACTTCTTCATGCCATCATTCGGAACCTCACCGTGATACCGCCCCTATCTCTCTGGGCTCCATGTTCACCTCCTAACTCCATTGGGCAATTTCTAATAAAGATAAGAAGTGCTTTTTTTAACCCATTAGTCGAACTGAAAGAAAATTATGCATTTTGTTATCGATTCATTCATACGTAAAAATAGAAGATGGGCAAATATTTTTTATTCAGGAATCAAAAGTCCTTTTAGAGTATGAGATCGCCTTGCTTGTAACTTGCTTATTAAACAAAGAAGGTGAAATTCAATGAGAACAAAAGGTAAGGATTAGTGAGTAATGCAAAAAATTTGTGTTTTTACTTTCGCTCGGCCGCCCAGCTTTTCTTTCAAGCTCGGCCACTGATGAGCTGATGACAAGATTGTAAGCAATGGCACATGTGATGTCACATCGTTGTACGTGATGCAGGAAATTGTCTCTTCATGTTTTCCTTTACATTCTCACAATGTATTTCCCGTTGCAACGCACGGGCCCTTTTGCTAGTAATAAAAAAACATAGGGGCTAAGGAGGATGACAGGTGGGGCCACCCTGTCATACTCACAATGCAAGAAATGGAAAAAGGGGGGAAGGAATTATGCACCCGTGGGGGATCGAACCCGGGTCTCCCCGGTGTGGCTCTGCATCAGCAACCACTGGGCTAGGTGGGAACTACTGATAGGAAAAGGGCTCGTCCCCTTTTATCTACTGCTACTGCTTCTCTCCCCACGGAAGAAAACAGAGCACATCACTGGTGCGACCAGAGGCAGCGGAGGGATCACCGGAGCATCTCTAGCGCCCTAACGGAGTGGCGGAAGGGTCCTACGGGATCGCAAGGGGATCCCGCACTCGCGCTTGGAATGCACGACGCCCAACAGCGACGGAAACGCTACCGGCGACGAGGTCCTGAGTGGGCGGCGACGAGCTAAACCACGACGAGGCGCTGGGTTAAACGAGCGGCAGGGAGCACGGTTCTACCCTACGTGATACGACGATGCCTATGGACATGCGCAGAGAGGCTAAAGAGGTCGGAGCACTCTCCGGAGACGAGGTCTGACGGCGGCGAGATCAGGCGCCCGCGGCGGCCGTGGTTAGAGCAAGCAAACAAGGGGGGGAAAGGGGAAGGAAGATGCGCGAGCTCACTACAAGCACGATGGTGCGCTTGGCTTGGCGGGAGGTGGACGAAGACGGCGAAGGCGGTGGACGAACTCGTTCGGCAGCCGGGTTCGAAGACGAGGAAGAAGCGGTCATTGCAGGGGCTCCGGCTCCACATAGTGGACGACGGGGACGTAGTGGACGACGAGGAAGAAGAGGGACAAGCCAGGCGGGGAAGATGCCGAAGGAGAGCACGCCGGCAGCAAGGACGCGCTCTCAGGTGCGCTCGGGACGGAGCGGTTGTGGTGGATCTGGTGGCTAAACTTACCAGGAAACGGCGGCGGCGGACGAGGGAAACCCTAGGCAAAGCAGGGGACACGGAAACTGGGGCTTAAATGGGCTAGGGCAAGCGGCGCGAGCTCACGCGCGGTCGTGCTCGCGGTCCCCATGGCGACGGCGAGAGGAGAGGGAAAAGGTGGGTGCGGGGAACAGGGGAGGCGCTGATGAGCGGGACCCAACTAGCCACGTGGGTGTACGGGCTGCTGGGTATCGGGGCGGCTGGGTGAGAAACGTCCAGCGGGCAAGCGGGCTGGCTGGCCAGCTGGGCTGCGCGGTGCGCTAGCTGGGCCGGCCTGGGAGGCCGAGGCCCAGGGGGGGCTGATGCGCTGGCTGTAGGCTGCTGCTCTGTTTCTATTTTTTTAAACAGAATTAGAAACAGAAAAACTCAGGGAACAAGGAGAGGATTTAGAGCTTAAAGAAAATATTCTCCAACTCCTGGAATTATCCACTATTTTAATAAATTGCATTGGGCATTTTTATAGGTAGAAAAATAAGACAAGTTTGAATATAATTCAAACTTGTGTCATTTTTGAACCTGACCAAAACAACTTCAAATAAGGAGATATTTGGCAGAGAGGTTTAGGGCATGTAGCAAGACTTACAGGGAGAAGATGAACATTTAAGGAGAAGGTAAAAGGTGCACTTGCAAAAGAAAGAAAGAAAGGAGAAGGAGGAATGGTGATGATGCAAGATTTATGCATTGAGCATGCAACAACATAATATGTATGAGATCACAACATGCACATGATGAGGATGAATGCAAAATAACAAGAGGCACAAGTGCAATATGGTAAGGTGAGCATGACAATGAAAAGAATAAAACACATAACCAAACAAGATGAGGCCAAACATGATAAAACCCACAAGAAATGGATGAAGGTCAAGTTGATATATTGCCAAATTGGGACATGTTACAACTGGGGTGTTACAACACTCCACCACTACAAGAGGATCTCATCCCGAGATCTAGGACTGAAAGAACTCCGGATATTCGGAACGGAGGTGATCCTCGCGCTCCCAGGTGGCTTCTCGGTCGGAATGGTGTGACCACTTCACTTTCAGGAATTTGGTTGACTTGTTGCGAGTCTTGCGCTCAGTTTCTTCGAGAATAGCAACGGGATGCTCATGATAAGATAGATCTTCTTGGAGGTTGATTTCTTCGAAGTTGATAGTGCGCTCAGGAGTCTTGAAGCACTTGCGAAGCTGTGACACGTGAAACACATCGTGCACGTTTGCAAAGTTGGATGGAAGCTCAAGTTGATAGGCGAGGTCGCCTCTTTTGCCAATGATCTTGAAAGGACCCACATATCTAGGGGCAAGCTTCCCTTTGATACCGAAGCGACGAGTGCCTTTCATTGGAGAGACGCGGAGGTAGACATGGTCTTCGATTTCAAAAGCCAATTCACGGTGCTTGCTATCATAGTAACTCTTTTGGCGCGATTGCGTGGCTTTGAGATTCTCACGAATGACTTTGCACATTTCTTCTGCTTCTGTGATCAAGTCATTGCCAAGAAGTTGGCGTTCACCTGTCTCAGACCAATTGAGAGGAGTACGGCACTTTCTGCCATAGAGAATTTCGAATGGGGCCTTGCCCGAACTCGCTTGGAAGCTGTTGTTGTAGGAGAACTCGGCATACGGAAGACAATCTTCCCACTTCATACCGAAAGAGATGACACAAGCCCTGAGCATATCTTCAAGGATTTGATTGACTCGCTCGACTTGGCCACTTGTTTGAGGATGGAAAGCTGTGCTGAAACGAATGTTGGTGCCCATGGCCGTCTGAAAGGAGTCCCAGAACTTAGAAGTGAAGATGGTTCCACGATCTGAAGATATCAATTGTGGAATGCCGTGCAACGAGACAATTCTGGAGGTGTATAGCTCTGCCAGCTGAGCTGTTGTGATAGATTCTTTGATAGGAAGAAAATGAGCCACTTTGGTAAGCTTGTCAATGACAACGAAGATAGCATCATTTCCACACTTTGACATAGGAAAACCAGTCACGAAGTCCATCTCGATATGGTCAAACTTCTATTCCGGAATAGCAAGAGGTTGGAGGTGACCAGCTGGTCTTTGGTGTTCTGCTTTCACTCTTCTGCAGACATCACATTCATTCACGAATTGAGCAATCTCTTGCTTCATTCGAGCCCACCAATATGACTGCTTGAGGTCATGGTACATCTTTGTACTTCCATGATGAACGGATAGGAGGGAATTGTGTGCCTCATTCATGATGACTTTTCTCAGATCACCTTTGAGAACCACAATTCGATCCTCGAAGAAAAGAGTATCTTTGTCATCCAAGCGATAGCACTTGTATTTGGGAATGCCCTTGTCAATACCACGTTTCACCTTCTTCACCATGTTATCCAGGAGTTGTGCCTCATGAATTTGATCTTCCAAAGTAGGAGAGACTATGAGGTTGGCAAGAAAGACTTGAGGAACAACTTGAAGATTCAGCTTGCGGAAGGTTTCACAAAGATCTGGTTGAAACGGCTTGAGAATTAGACTGTTGCAATAAGCCTTTCTGCTCAGAGCATCTGCAATCACATTCGCCTTGCCAGGAGTATATTCAATACTTGGATTGTACTCTTGAATCATTTCGACCCATCGAGTTTGCCTGAGGTTTAGGTTTGGTTGAGTGAAGATATACTTGAGGCTCTTGTGATCGGTGAAAATGTCCACTTGGCTTCCCAATAAGACATGTCTCCATGTGATCAATGCATGGACAACTGCCGCCAACTCAAGATCGTGAGTGGGGTAGTTCTTTTCGTTGGGCTTCAACTGACGAGAGGTATAGGCCACAACTTTTTTCTCTTGCATCAACACAGCACCGAGACCTTGAAGGGAAGCATCACAGAATACTTCGAATGGCTTGGATTCATCAGGAGGAGTCAAAACAGGAGCTGTGACTAGCTTCTCTTTGAGGGTGTTGAAAGCGACGTCACACTCAGGCGTCCAGACATACTTGACATGCTACTGGAGGAGGTTGGAAAGAGGCTTTGCAATCTTAGAGAAGTTCTCAACGAATCTTTGGCAATAGCTTGCAAGACCAAGAAAACTGCGGAGCTGCTTGACATTCTGAGGAGGTTCCCAATTCACAACTGCAGACACCTTCGCCAGATTAACAGAAATTCCCTTGGCGGAGATGATGTGACCAAGATAAAGAACTTCATCAAGCCAGAACTCACATTTGGAAAACTTCGCATAGAATTGATTCTCTCTGAGCTTGTCGAGCACCAATAGCAAATGTTTGGCATGATCCTGCTTATTCTTGGAGAAGACCAAAATATCATCGAGATACACCAGAACAAATTCATTGGTGTAGGGGTTGAAGATAAATTTCATCATGCGAGAGAACGTTGGAGGAGCATTGACAAGGCCGAAAGACATGACAGTATATTCATAAGAACCATAGCTTGTTCTGAATGCTGTCTTGGGAATATCTTGTTCACGAATGCGAATCTGATGATACCCCATACGAAGGTCAAGCTTGGAGAAGACTTTAGCCCCTTTGAGTTGCTCGAAAAGCTCGTTGATGTTGGGAAGTGGATACTTGTTCTTGATTGTCTTCTTGTTCAATGGACGGTAATCGACACAAAGTTGGTCCGTGCCATCCTTCTTCTGGACAAAAAGAACTCCACAACCCCAAGGGGATGAACTCGGTCTGATCAAACCCAGACGCTCTTGTTCATCGAGCTGCTTCTTCAATTCCTTCAGCTCCTTGGGTCCAAGCTTGTATGGACGCTTGCAAACGGGTTCAGTTCCAGGCTCAAGATCAATAACGAACTCGACTGGCCGATGAGGAGGCATGCCCGGAAGCTCTTCTGGAAAGATATCTTGGTACTCACAAACGACTGGAATTTGAGAAATAGCATCCAGCTCGCCCTTCTCATTGAGAGAAAACAACGGAATGGTTTCATCACGAGCGGCATAGATGATAACATCCTCTGAAGGGTGTGTCAATTGAATTTGCCTGGCAGCACAATCAAGTTGAGCATTGTGCTTAGAAAGCCAGTCCATCCCAAGAATTAGATCAATATCAGAGTCACCAAGAACCACTGGAGAAGACAGAAATTTATAGTCGCCCATCTTTATAGAGACATCATGAACTACCGAGTTGGCCCTCATTGACTTCCCCGGAGAAACAACGCCCAAAGGTTTATCCAGGTAAGACCAAGTAAAATCATTCTTAGCAAAGAACGATCTTGACATGAAACAATGCGATGCACCAGTATCAAATAAGACTTTTGCAGGAATATCATTAATAGGAAGATTACCCATGATCACATCTGAAGAATCCTCTGCCTGAGCTGCATTCATCATGTTCACCTTTGCAGACTTTGGATTATGCTTGACCACTTCATTGCTTGAAGATCTCACAGGAGGAGGAGGAGGAAGGCGCCTTTGATTGAAGCATTTGTTCGCATAGTGACCTTTCTGCTAGCACTTGTTGCAAGTCACTTCTGAGAGCAGACGGTGATAAGGAGCATTTGACTTTGAAGCTTGAGGCTGAGACTTGTTCTGATAGCCTGGGTTGGGTGGGTGGGAAGATCCACGACCACCTGAGTTCTTCTGCTGGTAAGGCTGACGAAACAGAGGAGGAGGAAGATAGAACTTTTGCTGCTCAGCTACCACTTGTGAGGAAGAAGAAGATTGCACTGCATCCCTGATTCTCTTCTTAGAAGCCTCATACTTGAGCTGAGCACCTTCTTGCTTGAGTGCCATATTGTAGAATTGATCAAACTGAGTAGGCTCAACAAGAACGAGAGCTAACTGCAGATCCTCTCTAAGGCCACCTCTGAACTGATAGATCATGCTTTTCTCATCAGGAACATCTTGCTTAGCAAAGCGAGCAAATTTCTGAAACTGCTTGTTGTATTCGTACACTGACATGTTGCCTTGCTTGAGATTGCGGAACTCCTCACGCTTGCTCTCAACAACACTGGTAGGAATATGGTGAGCTTTAAAGTCCTGACAGAAATCAGTCCAAGTAATCACTCGACCACCTCTGGAATCCTTGTATTGCTGGAACCAATCAGCTGCTTGATCCTTGAGCTGAAAAGAAGCAAACTTGACATAGTCCTCAGGCCTGACATTGCTGCATTAAAAATGCTTGTTGATATCCACGAGCCAATCATCGGCGTCTGTGGCCTCGACACAGTAGCTGAAAGACTTCGGCTGATTTGCCAGGAACTGGTTGAGGGTAGGAAATAGAGGCTCATGATTGAACTGCCCTTGACCTTGATTCCCTTGGTTGCCTTGGCCTTGGTTGCGCTCTTGCATGAGCTAAATCATCATCTGAGCATGGGCGTTAGAGGCTGCCATCAAAGCTTGCCATGCCTCCGGAGGCGGAGGTGGAGGTGGAGGGTTCGCCTAACTCCCATCATTGCATTCCGGATTCTGACGCGTTGGCGGAGCCATCCTGAAGAGGGTGACATCCGTTAGCATCTTGATAGATAGATAGACAAGTTGAATCAATGGATAGAAATTGCAACATATAGTCTTCACAATAAACATTCGAACAAGGATGAACGGATGAATTCCAAAGCAAACATCACACATCCATAAAGGTGAGAAGCCACTTGATAAGAGATTGATGAATGAAATAAACAAGGTACAACTGGAACAAATAAGTGGTAAGGATTACCCAATCACGAACCAAATATCTGCGGGAAGAAATGCTAGAGCTACTTGAATCCCACCTATAAACTCCCGAAACTTTCTGGTTATGCAATCAGGTGTTGGGGATACAGGGGAAGCAATATATCTCACCCAAACTAACAATCCCTACATCCAGCTGTATCCATCCGTCAGCACATAACCAAGAAACCTTCGGAAATCGTGTACCTCAACCTTCGCAAAGCATCCGTTATACGAGTTATGGCAATACTCCCGAGCTCGCCCCAGTACTGGGTTATCGGGGCTATCTCACCAACAACTGTACAAAAGAGATTTTCGATGTCGGCAAAACTCAGGTATTCCAGAACTGCAACGATAAAATTGTGACGACAACACCTCAGAGCTCAACTCCCCGGGACACTGCCACAACCCCTAAATGTCAGGAGGCACCAAGAACAATGTTCTCGTCACAAAACCATCGGAACGATTCCAAGATACCCGCGTGATCCTAAAATTTTTTTTAGTGAAATTTGAGAAGAGGAAAGTCAAAACATCTACGTCACGAGACCTCACCAGAGCGACGAAGGGACTGAGGAGTAAAAAGAATCCTACTCTCCGATATATATAATCCTAAGACTCAAAACATTTTTGTTCTAGACTCAACATCGCCAGCAAACAATCAAGCAGGGGGCTCCTATGTCGGGGATGGCTCTGATTACCAACTTGTAACACCCACGATGCGGCTATATCTCCCACGTGTCGAAGCACGACTTAGAGGCATAACCGCATGGTGGTTTTGTCGCAAGAAGGGTCATCTTCACACAATCCCATGTAATGAACAAGAATGTGATAAAGAGAGTTGGCTTACAATCGCCACTTCACACAATACATAAATTAAGATCATGCATCATTCAAAGTACACTCATAGACCGGCTACGGTCAAGTTCAAATGAAAAGAAGACAACCCCAAATGCTAGATCCCCGATCACCCCGACTGGGCTCCACTACTGATCATCTGGAAACGATACATAGTAACGACCAAGGGCCTCATCAAACTCCCACTTCAGCTCAGTTGCGCCATCTGCGCCAGTATCCTCGGCACCTGCATCTGTTTTGGTACAATCTGTGAGCCAGGGGGACTCAGCAATCTCACACCCGCGAGATCAAGACTATTTAAGCTCATAGGTAGGTAAGGGGTAATATGGTGGAGCTGCAGCAAGCACTAAGCATATATGGTGGCTAACATATGCAAGTGAGAGCGAGAAGAGAAGCAACGCATCGGTCGAGAAGCTAGAAGTGATCAAGAAGTGATCCTGAAACTACTTACGTCAAGCATAACTCCAACCGTGTTCACTTCCCGGACTCCGCCGAGAAGAGACCATCATGGCTACACACGCTGTTGATGCATTTTAAAGAGGTCAAGTGTCAAGTTATCTACAACCGGACATTAACAAATTCCCATCTGCCTCATAACCGCGGGCACGGCTTTTGAAAGATTATATACCCTGCAGGGGTGTCCCAACTCAGCCCATCACAAGCTCTCACGGTCAACGAAGGATAAACCTTCTCCCGGGAAGACCCGATCAGCCTTGGAATCCCAGTTCGCAAAACATTTCGACAATGGTAAAACAAGACCAGCAAGACCACCCGACTATGCTGACAAATCCCGATAGGAGCTGCACATATCTCGTTCTCAGGGCACATCGGATAAGTGAAGCGTACAGGTACCGACGTAATCCAAGTTGCCAAGGAATGGTCCCGCACGGTGCTCTAGTATGGACCAACACTC
>NC_041387.1:566127021-566146383 GCF_002162155.2 Triticum dicoccoides | reverse complement strand
GGGGTTAAATAAAGATGACCCTTGGGCTCGAGAAAACCCAGGGGAAAAGGGCTTAGGTGGCAAATGGTAAAACCAAGTTTGGGCCTTGCTGGAGGAGTTTTATTCAAAGCGAACTGTTAAGGGGGTCCCATAAATCACCCAACCATGTAAGGAACGCAAAATCAAGGAACATAACACCGGTAAGACAGAAACTAGGGCGGCAAGAGTGGAACAAGTCACCAGGCATAAGGCTGAGCCTTCCACCCTTTACCAAGTATATACGGTGCATTAATTTAAAGAGGAGATATTGTGATATCCCAAAAATATCCATGTTCCGACCAGGAACAAATTTCATCTTCACCTGCAACTAACAATGCTATAAGAGGGGCTGAGCGAAAGCGGTGACATAGCCAAACAACAGTTGCTAGGACAGGATGGTTAGAGGTTTGACATGGAAATAGGGAGGCATGATAAACAATGGCAGGTAGAGCTAACATAGCGATAGAGCGAGTACTAGCAAACAAAGATAGAAGTGATATCGAAGGTAAGGTCATCTTGCCTACAAGGTTCTCAGAGTTGTCGAAGGCTTGATCCTCGTTAGCGTACTCAACAGGTTCCTCGTGCACGTACTCGTCTCCCGGCTCTACCCAAAGCAAGAACACAAGCAAGGAACCACAATAAATCACGGTGCAATGCAGAAACAACATGATGCAATACATGTCATGATATGCGAGATGTGATATGCAAAGCATATGCGTGCTTCGGAAGGAAAGATGAAGAACAAGGCATCAACTTGGCAACCCAAGTACGCCGCTGGAAAGATGAGATGATTTCGGTTGGAATCGAAATAGAGATCACCGGATTCGGGTGCACGGTTTTCAAATGACAAGCACGACAAGATATGATGCAAACAACAACATGGCCACTTGGATGCAAAGTATAAGTAAGCTATAGCACCCAAACATATGAACAAGATGCACAGCAGTGATGTACAGGAGCTGCTCTACGAAACATGAACACTGAGCTCAATCTAAAATCCACTAGAGCATGACTAAAATAGTCAATAATGCAAGAGATAACAGTTCTACAGACTTAGTGGAATTACTAGACATAGCAGAAACAGATTCATCATGGCATCTCTACAGGCTTGATCAACTCACTACTAGGCAAGTCATGGCATGTAACAAGTACTAGCATGAAGTAGGCATGAAAATGAAGCTACTCATGTGCAAAACAAACACCTAGCATATTTGCATGAACCAACACATAAGGGGCAAAACAGCAACATGGATTAAGATGGCATGTTCATGAACTTGCTCAAATGCAGAAACTAATGCCACCACTGGATTGGTAGGATTTTTCTACCCCAAAAACATATATAATATGTTAGGGTTGCTGTAGAAAAATCATCACAAATGCACTAAGTTAAAACCTGCCCTATATGGTAAATGAAAGAAATGGCATATTCCAAAATTGGAAACGTCCAGAATTGGACTTGCCTGAAAAGGACAGATTCCATATGCCAGAAATGGAATATTCGCTGGGAACCAAAAATAAAACAAATAATAAAAAAATCTTTAGCTAATAATAAAGAGAATTGGGTTTCTGTCGTACGTCGTCGGCGTTTTTGCAGAAAAGTCCGTTCATTTTTCTGAATTCAACCCGCAATGCTAACTCAAGTGGATATCTGAGAAAACGTTTCATGTTTGCACACCCTGGCGTTCGGAGTATTGAACGCGTGGTCCGAGAAGATTTGTAAAAAAAAGAACACAACACACGCACGGGCACTCTTCCTCTCCCTCTCGCCCACGCAGTCCTCGCCGCCGCCACCACCCACGTCGGCCGCTTCCGGCGAGCTCCAGCGCCGCGCAGCACGCCCCCGAGCTCCCTATCATCCGCGCCTCCCTCCTCTCCGGCAGATTTTCCGCTCCCGGCGTCTACCACCTGCTCACAACCCCACCCCCGTGGCTAGGGTTTCGTGCAGGGCTTCGCCGGTGTGTCTCCGGTGGCCGCAGGTTCGTCCCTCCTTCCTTCTTGGCCGGGATCCGCCACCGCTACATCTCCGGAGTAGCTCCGGCGCCCTAACGGAGTGGCAGAAGGGTGCTACGGGATCGCAAGGGGATCCCGCACTCGCGCTTGGAACGCACGACGCCCAACAGCGACGGAAACGCTGCCGATGACGAGGTCCCGAGCGGGCGGCGACGAGCTAAACCATGACGAGGCGCTGGGTTAAACGAGCGGCAGGGAGCATGGTTCTACCCTAAGTGATAGGACGATGCCTACGGGCATGCGCAGAGAGGCTAAAGAGGTCGGAGCACTCGCCGGAGACGAGGTCCGACGGCAGCGAGATCGGGCACCCGCGGCGGCCGCGGTTAGAGCAAGCAAACAAGGGGGGGAAAGGGACAGGAAGATTCACGAGCTCACCACAAGCACGATGGTGCGCTTGGCTTGGCGGGAGGTGGACGAAGACGGCGAAGGCAATGGACGAACTCGTTCGGCGGCCGGGTTCGAAGACGAGGAAGAAGCGATCATTGCAGGGGCTCCGACTCCACGTAGTCGACGACGGGGACGTAGTGGACGAAGGGGAAGAAGAGGGACAAGCCAGGCGGGGTAGATGCCGAAGGAGAGCACACCGGCGGCGAGGACGCGCTCTGAGGTCCGCTCGGGACGGAGCGGTTGTGGTGGATCTGGTGGCTAAACTTACCAGGAAACAGCGGCGGCGGACGAGGGAAACCCTATGCGAAGCAGGGGACACAGTAACTGGGGCTTAAAAGGGATAGGGCGAGCGGCACGAGCTCACGCGCGGTCGTGCTCGCAGTCCCCATGGCAACGGCGAGAGGAGAGGGAAAAGGTGGGTGCGGGGAACAGGGGAGGCGCTGACGAGCAGGACCCAACTAGCCACGTGAGCGTACGGGCTGCTGGGTATCGGGGCAGCTGGGTGAGAAACGTCCAGCGGGCAAGCGGGCTGGCTGGCTGGCTGGGCTGCGCGGTGCGCTAGCTGGGCCGGCCTGGGAGGCCGAGGCCTAGGGGGGCTGCTGCGCTGGCTGCAGGCTGCTGCTCTGTTTCTATTTTTTTAAACAGAATTAGAAACAGAAAAACTCAGGGAAAAAGGAGAGGAGTTAGAGCTTAAAGAAAATATTCTCCAACTCCTGGAATTATCCACTATTTTAATAAATTGCATTGGGCATTTTTAGAGGTAGAAAAATAAGACAAGTTTGAATATAATTCAAACTTGTGTCATTTTTGAAGCTGACCAAAACAACTTCAAATAAGGAGATATTTGGCAGAGAGGTTTAGGGCATGGAGCAAGACTTACAATGAGAAGATGAACATTTAAGGAGAAGGTAAAAGGTGCACTTGCAAAAGAAAGAAAGAAAGGAGAAGAAGGAGGAATGGTGATGATGCAAGATTTATGCATTGAGCATGCAACAACATAATATGTATGAGATCACAACATGCACATGATGAGGATGAATGCAAAATAACAAGAGGCACAAGTGCAATATGGCAAGGTGAGCATGAGAATGAAAATAATAAAACACATAACCAAACAAGATGAGGCCAAACATGATCAAACCTACAAGAAATGGATGAAGGTCAAGTTGATATATTGCCAAATTGGGACATCTTACAACTGGGGTGTTACAAGCACATAGAGTATTCTAGCAAATTCTAATCAAATAGGCTTCTCCCAAAAGGTGTGTACAGAAAGGATGATTTGGGTAAACTAAAAAGCAAAGACTAATATAATACACGACGCTCCAAGCAAAACACATATCATGTGGCGAATAAAAATATAGCTCCAAGTAAAGTTACGAATGAACAAAGGAGAAAGAGGGGATGCCTTCCCGGGGCATCCCCAAGCTTAGGCTTTTGGCTATTCTTGAATATCATGGGGTGCCATGGGCATCCCCAAGCTTAGGCTCTTGCCACCCTTTATTCCATAGTCCATAAAAGCTTTACCCAAAACTTTAAAACTTCACAACACAAAACTCAACAGGAAATCTGATAAGCTCCGTTAGTGAAAGAAAACAAAACCACCACATAAGGTACTGTAATTAACTCATTATTTATTTATTTTGGTGTTAAACCTACTGTATTCCAACTTCTCTATGGTTCATAAACTATTTTACTAGCCATAGATGCATCAAAATAAGCAAACAACACACGAAAAAACAGAATCTCTCAAAAACAGAACAGTCTGTAGCAATCTGTAACTAACGCAAACTTCTGGAACTCTAAAAATCGTACCAAAATAGTAAGTCCTGGAAAATTGTTTATTGAACAGCATAAAAAAGAATCAAAGTAAAAGCACGTTCCTGTGATTTAACAAAATTATATTCGTGCATGCAAAGTTTCTGTTTTTTCAGCAGAATCAAATCAACTATTATCGTAGGTTATCCTATAGGTTCTACTTGGCACAAACACTAATTAAAAGATAAAAACACATCTAAACATAAGGTAGATGCAAGATTTATTACTAAACAGGAGCAAAAACAAAAAACATAAAGAAAATTGGGTTGCCTCCCAACTAGCGCTATCGTTTAACGCCCCTAGCATGGCATAAAAGCAAAGATAGATCTAACGGGTGCCAGCTTTGGCACTAAATTCATAAGTAGCCTGCATGATAGATTCATAAGGTAATTTGACTTTCTTTCTTAGAAAGTGGTCCATGCCTTTCTTTAATGGAAATTGGAATCTAATATTCCCTTCCTTCGTATGAATAATCGCACCAATCGTTCTAAGGAAAGGTCTACCAAGAATAATAGGGCAAGAAAGATTGCAATCTATATCAAGAACGATAAAATCCACAGGCACCAAATTTCTATTTGCAACAATGAGAACATCATTGATTCTTCCCATTGGCTTTTTAATGGTGGAATCTGGAAGGTGCAAATTTAAAGAGCAATCATCAAGATCATGGAAACCTAGAATATCACATAAAGTTTTCGGAATCGTGGAAACACTAGCACCCAAATCACACAAAGCAAAACAATCATAATCTTTAATTCTAATCTTTATAGTAGGTTCCCACTCATCAGTAAGTTTTCTAGGTATAGAAACTTCCAAATTAAGTTTTTCATCATAAGATTGCATCAAGGCATCAACGATATGTTTGGTAAAAGCTTTATTTTGACTATAAGCGTGAGGAGAATTAACAATGGATTGCAACAAGGAAATACCACCTTTTAAAGAGCAGTTATCATAATCAAATTCCTTGAAATCCGAGATAGTAGGTTCGATGTTATTAGAAGTTGAGGACTCTCCAATCTCACTTTTACCAAATTTAGCATCAAGATCTAAAGACTCCGAATTCTTAGGACGCCTTCTAGGCAAAGTTGATTCATCATCAGTCCCATAATCATCAAAATTCATATTGCAAAACATAGATCTAATAGGAGATGCATTAATAACTTTAAGATCCTCATCATTATTTTCATGGAAACTAGAAGAACACGCTTTTATAAAGCTATCTTTCTTAGCACGCAATCTAGCGGTTCTTTCCTTACACTCATCAATGGAAATTCTCATTACTTTGAGAGACTCATTGATATCATGCTTAGGAGGAGAAGATCTAAGTTTAAGAGAATCAACATCAAGTGAAAGTCTATCAACGTTCCTAGCCAAATCATCAACTTTGAGCAATTTTTCTTCAAGCAAAGCATTAAAATTCTATTGAGAAATCATAAATTCTTTCACACTATTCTCAAGATCAGAGGGCATCTTATTAAAATTACCATAAGAATTATTGTAGGAATTTCCATAATTATTAGAGGAATTACTAGGTAACGGTCTAGCATTAAAGTTTCCTCTATAAGCATTGTTTCCAAAACTATTCCTACCAACAAAATTCACATCCATAGATTCATTATTATTCTCAATCAAAGAAGACAAAGGCATATCATTGGGATCAAGAGGAGTATTTTTAGTAGCAAACAATTTCATAAGTTCATCCATCCTTCCACTCAAAACATTGATTTCTTCTATAGCATGCACTTTTTTACTAGAAGATCTTTCGGTGTGCCATTGAGAATAATTAGCCATAATATTATCAAGAAGTTTTGTAGCATCTCCTAACGTGATTTCCATAAACATGCCTCCCGCGGCCGAATCTAAAAGGTTTCTAGAAGCAAAGTTCAAACCGGCATAAAAATTTTGTATGATCATCCATAAATTCAAACCATGAGTAGCACAATTGCGAAGCATCAATTTCATTCTTTCCCAAGATTGGGCAACATGCTCATGATCAAGTTGTTTAAAATTCATGATATCGTTCCTAAGAGTGATAATCTTAGCAGGAGGAAAATACTTAGAGATAAAAGCATCTTTGCACTTGTTCCAAGAATCAATACTATTTTTAGGCAAAGACGAAAACCAAACTTCAGCATGATCTCTAAGTGAAAACGGAAATAACTTCAATTTGACAATATTGTTATCCGTATCTTTCTTCTTTTGCATATCACACAAATCAACAAAATTGTCTAGATGAGTAGCGGCATCTTCACTAGGAAGGCCGGCGAATTGATCTTTCATAACAAGATTCAGCAAAGCGGTATTGATTTCACAATTTAGTATTATCTTGCGCCATGGCAACAAGTAATCCCACACACAAGCAAACAGAAAAAGGCAAGCGAAAAATAGAGGAGGAGATTGGGAAAGAGAGGGCGAATAAAACAACAAGGGTGAAGTGGGGGAGAGGAAAACGAGAGGCAAATGCCAAATAATGTAAATGCGAGGGAGATGGGTTTGTGATGGGTACTTGGTTGTCTTGACTTGAGCGAAGACCTCCCCGGCAACGGCGCCAGAAATCCTTCTTGCTACGTCTTGAGCTTGCGTTGGTTTTCCAGGAAGAGGAGAGGGTGATGCAGTAATAGTAGCGTAAGTATTTCCCTCAGTTTTTGAGAACCAAGGTATCAATCCAGTAGGAGGCTCCTCAAAAGTCCCACGCACCTACACAAACAAACAAAGAACTCGCAACCAATGCAATAAAGGGGTTGTCAATCCCTTCACGGCCACTTGCCAAAGTGAGATCTAATAAAGATAGTAAGATAAGATAAATATATTTTTGGTATTTTATAATATAGATGCAAAAAGTAAAGATGCAAATAAAAGTAGATTGAAAGCAAATATGATAAGAGATAGACCCGGGGGCCATAGGTTTCACTAGTGGCTTCTCTCAAGATAGCATAAGTATTACGGTGGGTGAACAAATTATTGTCGAGCAATTGATAGAAAAGCGCATAGTTATGAGATTATCTAGGCATGATCATGTATATAGGCATCACGTCTATAACAAGTAGACCGACTCCTGCCTGCATCTACTAATATTACTCCACACATCGACTGACTCCTGCCTGCATCTAGAGTCTTAAGTTCATAAGAACAAAGTAACGCATTAAGCAAGATGACATGATGTAGAGGGATAAACTCAAGCAATATGATATAAACCCCATCTTGTTATCCTCGATGGCAACAATACAATACGTGCCTTGCAACCCTTTCTGTCACTGGGTAAGGACACCGCAAGATTGAACCCAAAGCTAAGCACTTCTCCCATGGCAAGAAAGATCAATCTAGTAGGCCAAACCAAACTGATAATTTGAAGAGACTTGCAAAGATAACTCAATCATACATAAAAGAATTCAAAGAAGATTCAAATATTATTCATAGATAAACTTGATCATAAACCCACAATTCATCGGATCTCGACAAACACACCACAAAAATAGTTTACATCAAATAGATCTCCACAAGAGAGGGGGAGAACATTGTATTGAGATCCAAAAAGAGAGAAGAAGCCATCTAGCTAATAACTATGGACCCGTAGGTCTGTGGTAAACTACTCACAACTCATCGGAGGGGCAAGGATATTGATGTAGAAACCCTCCGTGGTCGATTCCCCCTCCGGCAGAGTGTCGGCGAAGGCTCCAAGATGAGATCTCGCGGATACAGAAGGTTACGTTGGTGGAAACTTTGTTTCGTCCTTCTCCTGGATGTTTTCAGGGTACGTAGGTATATATAGGAGGAAGAAGTACGTCGGTGGCCACCCGAGAGGCCCACGAAACAGGGGGGCGCGCCCTACAGGGGGGCCCTCCTATCTCGTGGGAGCCTTGGCAGCTTCTTGGCTTGCACTCCAAGTCCTCTGGATCACGTTCGTTCCAAAAATCATGCTCCCGAAGGTTTCATTCCGTTTCGACTCCGTTTGATATTCCTTTTGTTCAAAATACTGAAATAGGCAAAAAAAATAGCAATATGTGCTGGGCCTCCGGTTAGTAGGTTAGTCCCAAACATGATATAAATGTGTAAAATAAAGCCCATAAACATCCAAAAGGGGTAATATAATAGCATGGTACAATCAAAAATTATAGATACGTTGGAGACGTATCTTCGACTGCAACGTACAAGTACTCAAAACACCAGACAGCACGGGGGAAGGGGCCCAATATGTCGAGCCCCCAGGCCGAGAAGGGCCAGGAGAGAGGGATAGTTTGAAGGGCTTGAGCTGGTTGATGGAGCTTCTTCAAATGGAACTGGCACGCTTCACACTTGGTTACTAGTGCCGTCGCATCCTGGAGTGTGGTGGGCCAGAAGACACCTTGCCAGAAAGCCTTGCCGGAAAGCCTTGCCGGCAAGGGCCCTCGACCCTATGTGGGAGCCACATATGCCTCCATGTATCTTTGCCAACAGCTTTAGTCCTTCCTCCCGGGAGATGCACTTCAATTTCACCCCATTCGGTCTTTTTCTGTATAATAGGTTATCAACGAATTGGTATAGAGCAGATCGGCAGGCTACTCTTTCTGCCTCTTCCTGCTCCTCAGGAAGCTCTCCTTTTTGGAGGAATCGGACAGTGTGCTGCGCCCATGCCGGAGCCTGTGGCTCGACGACAAGGACCAAAGGCATATCTTCTGCCACGGGAGCGGTCGTCTCTACGGCCATGAACTGAGGCCTTGCCGGAGTCAGTTGCCCCGCGGCAGGATCGGCATCCACGGCAACATCTTCGCTGACGGCTCCGGGGAGCTTGGTGGGGAAGTACTTGACGGAGCCTAGCTTCCTCTGCTTGCTCTGCCCGGTTGACGGCTCAACGGATGGTTGAGTTAACTGAAGCACAAAAGTACCTGGTTCCATAGGTAGCTTGAGGGCAGCGCGCTTTGACAGGTAGTCGGCGATGTCGTTCTCCGTACGAGGGACATGCTCCGCTTGTATACCGTCAAAGCGCTCTTCCAGTTTCCTCACCTCATCTACGTAAGCTTCTATCAATGGCATTGATAATCTTTGTTGATTTGCTTGACGACGAGCTGTGAGTCGCCCCTGACGATGAGATTTTTGACTCCGAGGTCCACCGCGATCCTGAGAGCGGCATGCAAACCCTCGTACTTGGTGGTGTTGTTAGTTGACATCTCCCAGGGGAAGAGCATCTGGATGACTTCCTTGAGGTGCTCTCCGGTGGGTGCGACAAGCAGCACACCAGCACTGGCGCCTTGTAGCGAAAAGGCCCCATCAAAGTACATGATCCAGTTGCGGCTCGTTTCCTTGCCGGGGAGAGTGGTTTCCTGCACCTCTTCATCGGGCGTCGAGGTCCATTCTACAACAAACTCCGCCAAGACTCTTCTCTGAATCATCGAGATACTTTTGAACTTTAAACCGAAACTTGACAACTCCAGGGCCCATTCCACGATCCTCCCCGTTGCATCTGGGTTATGCAGTATCCGCTGCAATGGGAGGCGGGTGACCACCATGATCTCGTGTGCTTGGAAGTAATGGCGTAGCTTCCTCGAGGCCATAAGAAGGCCGAAGAGCAGCTTTTGCACACCTGAATACCTCGACCTAGCCCCCTGCAAGATGGAGCTGACGAAGTAAACTAGGTGTTGTACCATTTTCTTCTCCTGCGCCTCTTCACCCGGTCGCGTGGGCCCTGTCGCACTAGCGTCAGCCTCCGCCGGGGACTCAGTCTTGCCGGGACCGAGCCCTACCGGGGAGGGTTCTGGCTCGCCATCCTTTGACTCTGCCGCTGCCGCTGCCTCCTCATCGACCTCTCTCTGCACCACTAGTGCGGCACTAACCACCTGATTTGTTGCCGCTAGATACAGCAGCAATGGTTCTTGTGGTTTGGGTGCGACCAGCACCGGGGTAGAGGAGGGGTACTTCTTCAAATCTTGGAGCGCTGCCTCGGCCTCCGGGGTCCACTCTACTAGCCCCGTTTTCTTCAAGCTCTTGAAAAAAGGAAGGGCACGCTCCGCGGACTTGGAGATGAATCGGCTCATGGCGGCAACGCAGCCAGTGAGCCGACGCATGTCCTTGATCCATTTGGGTGCCTCAATCTGCTCAATGGCCTCGATCTTATCTAGATTTGCTTCAATCCCGCGCTGGGACACAAATAATCCGAGAAGCTTGCCAAACGGGATGCCGAAGACACACTTCTCAGGGTTCAGTTTGAGGTTGATCTTGCGCAGGTTTGCAAATGTTTCCTCCAGATCTTGCACAACTGTTGCTTTGTCCTTGGTTTTGACCACTATGTCATCCATATAAGCTTCCATATTTCTATGTAGCTGGGGCTCAAAACCAATTTGGACCGCTCTCGCAAAGGTTGAGCCAGCACTCTTCAACCCGAAAGGCATCCGTAAAAAGCAATACCTACCACATGGGGTGATGAATGTTGTCTTCTCCTCTTCATCTTTCGTCATGAAGATCTGGTGGTATCCCGAGTAGGCGTCGAGGAATGATAAAAGTTCACACCCAGTCGTGGAGTCAACAATCTGGTCAATGTGCGGTAACGGGAAGGGATCCTCCGGACAAGCCTTATTGATGTCTGTGTAATCAATACACAGTTTCCACTTCCCGTTTACCTTGCGCACCACCACCGGATTGGCCAACCATGTCGGATGGAGTACTCCTCTTACCAAGCCTGCTCCGTGATGAACTCCTGCCTTTCCAGAGCTTGCTTCCTGACCTTCTACTTGATGGGCCGCGCATGAGGACAGACAGCAAGATGGTGCTCAATCACTTCCCTCGGAACGCATCAACATTTGCCCGCGAGAAAGTGAGGAGCTCGCTTTCCTATTTGCTGTCGAGGGTGGAGCTTATGGTAAAAGCTCCCCCCGTGATGTCCTCCTTGACGGGCACCTTCTTCGTCTCTGGTGGTGCAGCTTTGGACTTGCTCTTGTCGGCGGAGCTCTCTGGCACGTCCTCAATGGGAGCACAACACCCTGAAGAGGTGCGCTTGCCAGAGTAGGTGCGAGGGGTCTCGCCGGTCTTCTTCCCTCCCGGGGCTCCGTCGGTAGGAGCAGGTGCCTTGGCGGCAGCTGCTGCAACTGCTTCCCGGTAGAGTTGGTCGGCGCAAATCAACGCATCTTTCTTGTTGGAGGGGACGGTGATGATGTTCATCGGCCCGGGCATCTTCAGCATGTTGTAGGCATAATGTGAAGACGCCATGAACTTGGCTACTGCCAGGCGGCCGAGGATCCCGTTGTAGGGCAAGGGGATCTCGACTACATCAAAGATAATCCTCTCCGTCCTGTGGTTCAGCTCGCCTCCGAACGTCACGGGCAGCGTGACCTTTCCCTTCGGCTGGCTCCTCCCCGGGTTGACCCCTTGGAACGTGCCCATCTCCTCGAGGTCTCCATCAGGGATTTGCAGCCTCTTGATCACAACAGGTGGGATCAAGTTCAAACCGGTCCCACCGTCAACCAGCATCTTCGTCACCTTGAGGTTGCGGATTGTTGGTGAGACCAACAATGGCAAGCACCCGATCGCAGTAGTGCGGTCAGGGTGGTCCTCGGTGTCGAAGATGATAGGCATGCTGGACCACCTCAGCAGCTTCCGTGCATCGACCGACGGCTCCACCGCTGTGATCTCACGCGCCCATTGCTTGAGCTGGCGGTGGGATGTATGCAGCGAGTCGCCACCATCGACGCACATGGCTTCTATGGTTTTCTGAAACTCATGGTCGCCAGACTCATCGTCCTCGTCATGATCATCGTCTTCCTGATTCTTGTCGCAGCCCCGGGCGGGCCTCTCTTGCTGATTGTCCTTGCCGTGGTGGCCCCCTTGGCCGCCATGTTTCTTGCCGGATCCTTCGGCACCCTCCTGGCCTTTCTCCTTTTCCCGCCGTTCGTACTCGGCTTTCTGCTTCTCAGCGAGCAGCTCTACTTCGGCAGTTCTGGAGGTCGTGGCCTTTGGTGCAGTGGATCTTGCAATACTGCTTGTCGGAGCCCCCTGGCTTATTGGCAGCGGCCAAGGCCCAGCAAGCGGCACACCCGGCAACCTCCTTGCCGGAGTCACTTTCCTTGGGTTTCTTGGTGGCTCCGGTATCGTCGGACCCCTCGATGGCAAGCACAGTCTTGCCCCTGTGCTTTCTGTTACGGCACCGGCCCTTCTTCGCTGGGGTGGCGGTATCATCAGTGGAGTCGGTTTCCGCATAGGCGTCTTCACCAGGGTACTTCCTTCCCTCTTTAGCACGAGCGCACCAATCGGCCAGAACATAAAGTTCAGCCACATCTCTGACCTTGTTCATCGCCAGCTCTTCACGCATCTCACAATTGCACACATTCTGATGGGCTGCAACTGATCACGGCGGCAGGATGAACGTCGGGAATGTTGTACTGCACTCGGCTGAACCTTTGGATGTACTTGCGCAAGTTTTCTCCTTCCTTCTGGGGGATGATGTGCAGATCACTCGCCTGGCCATGAGCTTGGTGGCCTCCGGTAAAGGCGCCAACAAACTCATGACACAGATCCGCCCCATAAGAAATGGAGTCTACTGGCAAGTGCATCAACCATGACATAACATTGGGCTTGAGTGCCAACGGAAAGTAATTGGCAAGCACCTTGTCATCGCGGGCCGCAGCAGCTTGCATCACGATGGTGTAGATGCTAAGGAACTCCGACGGGTGAATCTTGTCGTTGTACTTTTCGCCAATGTCGGGCTTGAACGTGCGGTGGGAGGGCCACTGGAACTGTCGCAGCTCACGGGTGAAGGCCAGACAACCTACCTCATAAGGTAGGCCACCGTAGCCTCTCGGTGATGGGTGGTCCGTAGTGGGCCCTGCCCGCCTGTCCGACTAGTGGCGTGCATCAAGCCGGTGCTCGATGATGGTTCGAGCGTCTTCATGAACTCGCTCCCGAAGAACCTGGCGTTGGTCGCGATGGGTTCGCGGGTCAGACGACGCTATGGAGATATCATCACGAGCGTCGTCGCGATGGACCGACACCCACGGTGGTCGGGATGGAGAAGGGGAGTGCACCGTGGCCGCATCGCCTCCGGCCCGGCCTCCGTTGGCATGTTGTGGCCCGACGGAGCGACAGCCTACGGGTCCTGCCAGCCGCAACTCATCACTGTTGGCGATGCCGACGAGGCTCCAGACGGTGGCCCTCCATTCGTCGAGCTTCTCCGCAGCGGGAGGAAAATCGAGGAGCAGTTGTGCGCATGCTAGGGCTTCTGCTGGCGTGGGTGGCGGCGAAAGCTCGGTGGACCATGATGCGCTTCGACTTCTAACCGCGTTAGAAGGAGCCGCGTCACGGCCCCGCAGCCGTTCGCCACCCCCCGTCAGCACCTCGGCGCGCATGTTGGCCTTCCTCATCATGTGAAAAGCGCATGGGACTCTTCCCAGGATGGCGCCCAGGGTCACCAGCAGGGCGGCGTTGCTCATCATGCACAACCTGAGAAGAGCGTGCCGTGGGCACCAGTGTTGGCGTCTTGGAGGCCGCCACGCCACCGTCTGGCGAGATGGCGGCGCCCCTGGAGGGCCCCGCCCCGCCTGCTTGGGGCCCGACTCCGTCTCTGGAGCCCGCGACTGGTGGCTCATCGCCTGGCGCGCGAACGACACCACTCGCCAGGCCTGGACTGCCAGGGTGATTCGGATGTTTGCAGGCCGCGCCATGGGTTCTCTCTGCGACTGGCCCGCTACTGGTCCGCACCGGTACTGGCAATCCGGGCCCGGACGAACCAATCGCGGTGGTCGTCTTCTTCTTAGGATCCATGGCGATGAAGAACAGCTAGGTCAACTGCCAGACCAGATTCTCACAATTGCGCCCCCTACCTGGCACGTCAAAGATGTCAGTGGGAAACAACACCTATGGGATCACAAGAATCCCTACTACGGTTGCGGGACGCGGGGTTGTGAGAAGAGCAGGATTAGTAGTTGACACGAGGATCGTTTACCCAGGTTCGGGCCGCGAGGATGCGTAAAACCCTAGTCCTGCTTGGTGGATGTATTGAGTGTTCTTGAGCTCTCGAACTAGCTATGGATGATGCGTGGTTCAAAAGAGCCGAATCCTTCTTTTGTATGCCATGGTCCTCCTTTTATAGGCGAAAGGGGCTGCCTCAGTGGCACACAGGAGGTGGAAAGAGCCTACAGTGTTGCGAGCTTATCGCCCGTATTACAGGACAAGATGCATTTAATGCATGGCTTAGGTGTCCCTCAGTTTATCGGGGACGGGAGCAAGGCCCGGCCCGTCCGTCGCCGCTCCTCCTCGCTTCGACACGCGCCCTGGTCAGCGATGCATGCGGTGCCATGTAGGCAGGCAAGCAGCTAAGGTGGCGCGGTGGTGGAGCCTCCACGAAGATCTGCATGCCGCCACGCAGGTGTGTGCTGAGTTGGCCTGGAAGCTGCATGTTGCCATGCAGGTGCCTGCCCAGCTGGTTGGGCTGGCAGCTATATGCGGGCAGTGGCGGGGAATTGGTTGGTGCGGGCCCGGCAGTGGCCCTGTTGTCGCCCTCTGGCAAGGGTTTTGTCGGGTGGCCCGGCAAGGGTCTTGCTGGGTGGCCCGGCAAGGGTCTTGCCGTGGTGCGCCGGCGTCCCCGGCAAGGATCTTGCCAGGGGTCTTGTGGGTTTCTTCGGTAAGGATCTTGACAGGGAGTGTTGCCTTCCAATCCTCAACTGATCTTGAGCATTTTATCTCTTCATAAAGATCTGCATGCCACCATGGAGGTGCCTCCCGAGCCTTGGTCCAATGTGGTTGTTGGTGTTGGAGACCATGGCTCGAGGGTGGCCCACTCTGCTGGTGTGGGCAAGCTTCCCCGGCAAGGGGCTTGCCGGGGCTGCCCCCGGCAAGGTTCTTGCCGGGGAAACCTGCTTCGCTCATCTGCACTTTGTGGCCTTGGTCCTTGATGTTGCCTTGTTTGTCTCGAGCCTTCGGCTTCTCTTTGGCTTCCCTCCTTTGCCCTGCTATGTGTGGTCATGGCGCGTGGCTTCGACTACCCGTGCACAAGTAAAGGGGTAAAAAGGAGAGCCCCTACTTTTGTACACCGACAGTTGGCATAGATCGAGATTAGGATTTGTCACTCCGAGTATCAGAGAGGTATCTCTGGGCCCTCTCGGTAATGCACATCATAAGAAACCTTGCAAGCAATGTGACTAATGAGTTAGTTTCAAGATGATGTATTACGAAACAAATAAAGAGACTTACCGGTAACGAGATTGAACTAGGTATGAAGATATTGATGATCGAATTTCGGGCAAGTAACATACCGATGACAAAGGGAATAATGTAAGTTCTATGGTTTGACTGATAAAGATCTTCGTAGAATATTTAGGAACCAATATGAGCATCCAGGTTCCACTATTGGTTATTGACAAGAGAGGTGTCTCGGTCACGTCTACATAGTTCTTGAACCCGTAGGGTCCGCACGCTTAACATTCGATGACGATTTTGTATTATATGAGTTATGTGATTTGGTGACCGAATGTTGATCGGAGTCCCGGATGAGATTACGGACATAATGAGGAGTCTCGAAATGGCCGAGAGATAAAGATTGATATATAGTACGATAGTATTCAGACACCGGAAGTGTTCTGGAGGGTACCGGGTATATATCGAGTCACCGGAAGGGGTTCTGGGCACCCCCCTCCCCCCGGCAAAGATATGGGCGTAATGGGCTAAGAGGGGAAATGGAGCAGCTAGCACGGGCTACTGCGCCCCCCATATGGGCCGCACGAGAGGAGAAAGGCAAGAGGGAAAGAGAGAAGGAAGGGGAGGGATTCGTCCTCACCTTCCTTCCCTCCTCCCTCCTCTTTCCTTCCCCCTCCGAATTGGGGAGGAACCCCAAGTAGGATTCGGCCTACTTGGGGAGCCCCCCCTTGGTACCCCAAGTCGTAACCTACTTTACTAGATATGGTGCGATCTATGATGTCTCTTACCGATTTACCGCTATTGTTTTGGGGTTATGGATTAGAGACAACTGCATTCACGTTAAATAGGGCATGGTCTAAGTCCATTGAGACAACACCGTATGAACTATGGTTTGGCAAGAAACCTAAGCTGTCATTTCTTAAAGTTTGGGGTTGCGACACTTATGTCAAAAGGCTTCAGCCTGATAAGCTCGAACCCAAATCGGAGAAGTGCGTCTTCATAGGATACACTAAGGAAACAATTGGGTACACCTTCTACCACAAATCTGAAGGCAAGATATTTGTTGCCAAGAATGGAAACTTTCTAGAGAAGGAGTTTCTCTCGAAAGAAGTGAGTGGGAGGAAAGTAGAACTTGATGAGGTAATTGTACCTTCTCTCCAATTGGAAAGTAGCTCATCACAAAAACCCGTTCCCATGATGCCTACACCAACTAGAGAGGAAGCTAATGATAATGATCATGAAACTTCAAATCTAGTTACTACCGAACCTCGTAGGTCAAGCAGAGCACGTTCCGCACCAGAGTGGTATGGTAATCCTGTTCTAGAAGTCATGTTACTAGACCATGATGAACCTACAAACTATGAAGAAGCGATGATGAGCCCAGATTCTGATAAATGGCTTGAGGCCATGAAGTCTGAGATTTGATCCATGTATGAGAAAAAAGTGTGTACTTTGGTTGACTTGCCTGATGATCTGTGAGCCATAGAGAATAAATGGATCTTCAAGAAGAAGACTGGCGTTGATGGTAATGTTACTGTCTACAAAGCTCGACTCGTCGCAAAAGGTTTTCAACAAGTTCAAGGAGTTGACTATGATGAGAGACTTTCTCACCCGTAGCGATACTTAAGTCTGTCCAAATCATGTTAGGAATTGCCGCATCTTATGATTATCAAATCTAGCAAATGGACGTCAAAACTGCATTTCTTAATGGATTTCTTAAAGAAGAGTTGTATATGATGCAACCAGAAGGTTTTGTCTATCCTAAAGGTGCTAACAAAGTGTGCAAGCTCCAACAATCCATTTATGGACTAGTGCAAGCATCTCGGAGTTGGAATATACACTTTGATGAGGTGATCAAAGCATATGGTTTTATACAGACTTTCGGAGAAGCCTGTATTTACAAGAAAGTGAGTGCAAGCTCCGTAGCATTTCTAATATTATATGTGGATGACATATTATTGATTGGAAATTATATAGAATTTCTGGCTTGCATAAAAGGATACTTGAATAAGAGTTTTTTAATGAGACCTCGGTGAAGCTGCTTATATATTGGGCATCAAGATATATAGAGATAGATCAAGACGCTTAATAGGACTTTCACAAAGCACATACCTTGATAAAGTTTTGAAGAAGTTCAAAATGGATCAGTCAAAGAAAGGGTTCTTTCCTGCGTTAAAAGGTGTGAAGTTGAGTCAGACTCAATGCCGACCACTACAGAAGACAGAAAAAAATGGAAGTCATTCCCTATGCCTCAGCCATAGGTTCTATCATGTATACTATGTTGTGTACCAAACCTGATGTGTGCCATGTTATAAGTCTAGCAAGGAGGTACCAAAGTAATCTAGGACTGGATCACTGGACAGCGGTCAAGAACATTCTGAAATACCTGAAAAGGACTAAGGATATGTTTCTCGTTTATGGAGGTGACAAAGAGCTCGTTGTAAATGGTTACATCGATGCTAGCTTTGACACTGATCTGGATGACTCTAAGTCACAAACCGGATACGTATTTTTATTGAATGGTGGAGTTGTCAGTTGGTGCAGTTCCAAGTAGAGCATCGTGGCGGGATCTACATGTGATGCAGAGTACATAGCTGCTTCAGAAGCAGCAAATGAAGGAGTCTGGATGAAGGAGTTCATATTCGATCTTGGTGTAATACCTATTGCATCGGGTCCAATGAAAATCTTTTGTGAAATTACTATAGCAATTGCCTTGGCAAACTAATCCAGATTTCACAAAAGAACCAAACACATCAAGAGACGCTTCGACTCCATCAGTGATCAAGTCAAGGAGGGATACATAGATATTTGCAAAATACGTACGGATCTGAATGTGGCAGACCCGTTGACTAAGCCTCTTCCACGAGCAAACATGATTAGCACCAAGACTCCATGGGTGTTAGAATCATTACAATGTGATCTAGATTATTGACTCTAGTGCAAGTGGGAGACTGAAGGAAATATTCCCTAGAGGAAATAATAAAGTTGTTATTTTCTATTTCCTTTAATCATGATAAATGTTTATCATTCATGCTAGAATTGTATTAACCGGAAACTTGATAAATGTGTGGATACATAGACAAAACGCAGTGTTCCTAGTATGCCTCTAATAGACTAGCTCATTAATCAAAGATGGTTAAGTTTCCTAATCATAGACATGAGTTGTCATTTGATGAACGGGGTCACATAATTAGGAGAATGATGTGATGGACAAGACCCATCCGTTAGCTTAGCATATTGATCATTCAGCTTCATTGCTATTGCTTTCTTCATGTAAAATACATATTCCTTCGACTATGAGATTATGCAACTCCCGGATACCGAGGAATATCTTGTGTGCTATCAAAGGTCACAACGTAACTGGGAAATTATAAAGATGCTCTACAAGTATCTCCAAAGGTGTTTGTTGGGTTGGCATAGATCGAGATTAGGATTTGTCACTCTGAGTATCACTACTAGGGAAAACCTTATACACAGAATCTTAGCAGCAGCGTGGTTTAAAAACAGACGCTACTGCTAATTAGCAGTAGCGGGCTCCAGGAAACTGCGCAACTAACAGCTAGTAGCAGTAGCGGTCTAGGTGAAACAAGCTAGATATAGTAGTAGCGCCCTTCTTCCGGATGCGCTACTGCTAAAGTACTTAGTAGCAGTGTTTTCCCCAAAACTCGTTGCTGCTAAGTATCATCCCTCGCGACTAATTAAGTTTAGTCCCATACTGCTGAGCAAACAAGATGTCTACCACCTTAAATATGTTACTTCTCAAACTATCTCGAGCACTTGTTCTTCATTGAACTATATGTGTAGGATTTGTGGCTGCAATATGAATCCTCGCATGTACCTATATAGGTATAGTAAGGATTCATGTTGACTATTTAGATTCTACACAAAAAGATCAATGATGACCAATGTATATTTTTGATGTTTTTACATGCTTAGACTTAGCAGTAAAGTTTTTTCTTGACAAAGCGCTGCTGGTATAGGTCTTAGCAGTAGCGCGCTCCCCGTACCCGCGCTACTGCTAAAGCAAAACAAAAC
>NC_041387.1:566114256-566126622 GCF_002162155.2 Triticum dicoccoides | reverse complement strand
CGACGCCGGCAGCTACGGTTAGGGTTTCTCCTCCGCCACCGTCGCCGCAAGTAATGCTCCTCCCCCTCTTGCCACCCCTCCGCTGCTCCTCCACCCTCTCGCTACCCACTCTGTTGCTTCCTGCGAGCTCTGGTCGGGCGCCTTTGGTCGACTGCCCTCGATCCCCTCACCAGCCGTTGTGCCCCCTCTCGTAGGAAAGTCACCGTCCTTCCCCTCGTGAGCACCGCTAACCGAGGTCACCATGCCCTCCCCCCTCCTCGACAGCACCCCCCGAGGGCTGCCCTACCTAGATGCATCGAGGGCTTAAGAATTTCATATGGATAACTAGATGCTTTTGATTTTCTGTAATAAGTTATATTTTGCAAAATGTAGGTGCCAATTTAGTTGAAATGCTTTGGTAGGTGGTACCATGATCTGCTAGATAATGGTTTTGATACAAGTATTTAGTTTGCAAGTGCTAAGTTAATCCCAAGTAAATTTGCCACTTGTTTTTTTAATCAGTTATCTTAGGCAATAGGGGCCAAATTAGATGAAATGTGTCTTGGTAGGTGGTACCTTGATTTGGTAGATAACTTATTATAGATCTTAGGATTATACCTTTGGTAGGGGCCAAATAGTTTTTTTGGCAATAGGTGCCACTGAAATGCTTTCGTAGGTGATACCTTGTCATCTTGTATGTTACTAGATCTTAGTATTATAATTGTCCATCAAATTGCTTCTCGCAGAAGAATCTCTTCATCAAATTGAGAGCTTGTTGTTTACTTTTTGGGATCGGGTTCCACTATGAAAATATAACTGAAGAAGTACCAGAAATAGCACATGCTATTGTTTTTATTTCCTGTGAAGATCGTTAATCCTTTGCTCATATTGCTTTAGGAAAATGGCGCCACCACCACCACCACCATGTCGACTGTGCAAGTCAAGGTGCGCCAGCAGCCTTGCAACTGGCAAGCTATTTGGCATCTACTTCCAGTCGAGTTTTCGTCATGCGGTGGTAAGAGATTATATGAAATGTAACAACTATTTTATTTTTAGTGTTGGCATTACTGCATTGTGTCATTTTGCTTATTTTACATAGATCATCCCATGCAATGTGAGGTTGAAATTCAACAAGCTGACAGGAGACACTGTGACATTTGAGGCTCCTGGGGGACCGTACACTATGGAGGTCGAGAAAGAATGCAATATGTCGCGGATTGGAGGAGATGGATGGGCCCGTTTCCTCGCCCGCATGCGTCTTACTGGTGGTGAGTTGATCAGCTTGTCCTTCAGAGTAGAAAGACCCAAGCTGGTTGTCATTTATATCAACCTGGTGGAAGATGATGAAGATGACGAAGATGATCAAGATGATGAAGATAATGAGGATCCACTCGATGAAGATGATGAGGACCAACTTCATGAATCCATCGTAGCTCAAAGAATGAGGCTGAGCGAGGAGGAGGTGTCCAACCTGTGGGACATAATTCCACCACGTGCTGACTTTGTCGGGGTGCCATTCGTGACCTGCCTGACAAGTACCATGGTTTATCGACATGATATGGTATGTTATACTTACAAATGCAAATTATCCGATGAAATACTTAGTGTAGAGTCCAATGATATGGTATGTTGTGTGGAATCTAGTCAATGATATGTTTTAGTAGAGTTCGATCACATGCTTATTAGTGTAGAATCTAAGGAACTATTAATAGTGTAGATAATCCATATATACTTATTTGCAAGAGTATGTGCGAGGCTATTTATTAATTGATATATTTTTCTTATTTAGAAATTGGCAAGGAGCCTATCTGTGAGTTATGGTATCAAGCCTGATGAAGAAGGCTCAGATGGACTACGCCTTATCGCAAGGGGCTCCGTCACGACCTGTACTTACCGCGTGGACACGGACGGTCGCACACACTTAAACTCGGTTGGGTGGAAGAAATTCCTCGATGGCAAGAATCTTCGTGTTGGACAGGCCATCCTAATTACTATGAGGAACACCAACCGCACAGGCTTGAGGATGATGATTGTCTTCGATATCATCTAGAACTACATATGTGTTTGTGGCTATATCATCTAGAACTACACATAATGATCGTCGTCGATATCATCTAGAACTACATATGATGATCATCGTTTATATCATCTAGAACTACATATGATGATCGTCGTCGATATGACCTTGTACTACTTGAGGATTGCTACGTCTTGAGCTTGCGTTGGTTTTCCTCAAAGAGGAGAGGGTGATGCAGCGATAGTAGCGTAAGTATTTCCCTCAGTTTTTGAGAAGCAAGGTATCAATCCAGTAGGAGGCTCCTCAAAAGTCCCACGCACCTACACTGACAAACTGAGAACTCGCAACCAACGCAATAAAAGGGGTTGTCAATCCCTTCACGGCCACTTGCGAAAGTGAGACCTAATAAAGATAGTATGATAAGATAAATATATTTTTGGTATTTTATAATATAGATGCAAATAGTAAAGATGCAAATAAAAGCTAGATTGAAAGCAAATATGATAAGAGATAGACCCGGGGGCCATAGGTTTCACTAGTGGCTTCTCTCAAGATAGCATAAGTATTACGGTGGGTGAACACATTACTGTCGAGCAATTGATAGAAAAGCGCATAGTTATGAGATTATCTAGGCATGATCATGTATATAGGCATCACGTCCATAACAAGTAGACCGACTCCTGCCTGCATCTATTACTATTACTCCACACATCGACCGACTCCTGCCTGCATCTAGAGTATTAAGTTCATAAGAACATAGTAACGCCTTAAGAAAGATGACATGATGTAGAGGGATAAACTCAAGAAATATGATATAAACCCCATCTTTTTATCCTCGATGGCAACAATACAATACGTTCCTTGCAACCCTTTTTGTCACAGGGTAAGGACACCGCGAGATTGAACCCAAAGCTAAGCACTTCTCCTATGGCAAGAAAGATCAATCTAGTAGGCCAAACCAAACTGATAATTTGAAGAGACTTGCAAAGATAACTCAATCATACATAAAAGAATTCAAAGAAGATTCAAATATTGTTCATAGATAAACTTGATCATAAACCCACAATTCATCGGATCTCGACAAACACACTGCAAAAAGAGTTTACATCGAATAGATCTCCACAAGAGAGGGGGAGAACATTGTATTGAGATCCAAAAAGAGAGAAGAAGCCATCTAGCTAATAACTATGGACACGTAGGTCTATGGTAAACTACTCGCAACTCATTAGGATGTTGATGTAGAAGCCCTCCATGGTCGATTCCCCCTCCGGCAAAGTGCCGGTGAAGGCTCCAAGATGAGATCTCGCGGATACAGAAGGTTACGGTGGTGGAAATTGTGTTTCGTCCTCCTCTTGGATGTTTTCGGGGTACGTAGGTATATATAGGAGGAAGAAGTACGTCGGTGGCCGCCTGAGGGGCCAACGAGACAGGGGGGCGCGCCCTATAGGGGGGGCTCCTATCTCTTGGGAGCCTCAGCAGCTTCTTGGCTTGCACTCCAAGTCCTCTGGATCACGTTCGTTCCAAAAATCACGCTCCCGAAGGTTTCATTCCGTTTGGACTCCGTTTGATATTCCTTTTCTTCGAAATACTGAAATAGGCAGAAAAACAGCAATATGGGCAAGGCCTCCGGTTAGTAGGTTAGTCCCAAAAATGATATAAATGTGTAAAATAAAGCCCATAAACATCCAAAAGGGGTAATATAATAGCATGGAACAATGAAAAATTATAGATATGTTGGAGACATATCAAGCATCCCCAAGCTTAATTCCTGCTCGTCCTCGAGTAGGTAAATGATAAAAAAAGAATTTTTGATGTGGAATGCTACCTAGCATAATTCATAATGTAATTTTATTTATTGTGGCATGAATGTTCAGATCCAAATGATTCAAAATAAAAGTTCATATTGATAAAAGAAATAGTAACACTTCAAGCATACTAATCAAAGTAATCATGTCTTCTCAAAATAACATGGCAAAAGAAAGTTCATCCCTACAAAATCATATAGTTAGGCTATGCTTCATTTTCGTCACACAAAGATGTTCCCAACTTCTATACCCCCGATGACAAGCCAAGCAATTGTTTCATACTTAAATAATCTCAAACTTTTTCAACCTTCACGCAATACATGAGCGTGAGCCATGGATATAGCACTGTGGGTGGAATAGAATTTGATGATGGGGATTGTGTGGAGAAGACAAAAAAGGAGAAAGTCTCAAGTTGACGAGGATAATCAACCGGCCATGGAGATGCCCATCAATTGATGTCAACATGAGGAGTAGGGATTGCCATGCAACGGATGCACTAGAGCTATAAATGAATGCTCAACAAAATAAAACTAGTGGGTGTGCATCCAACTTGCTTGCTCACGAAGACCTAGGGCATTTGAGGAAGCCCATCGTAGGAATATACAAGCCAAGTTCTATAATGAAAAAATCCCACTAGTATGAAAAAGACAACTTATGAGACTCACTATATGAAAAACATGGTGCTACTTTGAAGCACAATATATGAGACTCACTACATGAAGAACAAGGTGCTACTTTGAAGCCCAAGTGTGGAAAAAGAGATAGTAACATTGCCCTTTTTTTCTTTTTTTTTGGGCCTTTCTTTTTTTCTGTTTGGCCTTTCTTCTTTTTTTTCTTTTTTTTGGGCAATGCTCTAATAATGATGATCATCACACTTCTATTGATTACAACGTAAGAATTACAACTCGAAACAAGAACAAGATATGACTCTATATGAATGCCTCCGGCGGTGTACCGGGATGGTGCAATAAATCAAGAGTGACATGTATGAAAAATAATGCATGGTGGCTTTGCCACAAATACGATGCCAACTACATGATCATGCAATGGCAATATGACAAAAGTAAAGTATGTCATGATGATGATGAACGGAACGGTGGAAAGTTGCATGGCAATATATCTCGGAATGGCTATGGAAATGCCATAATAGGTAGGTATGGTGGCTGTTTTGAGGAAGATATAGGGAGGTTTATGTGTGATAGAGCGTATCGTATCACGGGGCTTGGATACACCGGCGAAGTTTACACCAACTCTCAAGGTGAGAAAGGGCAATGCACGGTACCGAAGAGACTAGCAAAGGCGGAAAGGTAAAAGTGCGTATAATCCATGGACTCAACATTAGTCAAAAGAACTCATATACTTATTGCAAAAATTTAGAAGTCATCAAAAACCAAGTACTACACGCATGCTCCTAGGGGGATATATTGGTAGGAAAAGACCATCGCTCGTCCCCGACCGCCACTCGTAAGGATGCACAAGCCAGGTACACTTCATGTTTCAAATTTGCTACACAACTTTAACCATACGTGCATGCTATGGAACTTGCTAACTTCAACAAAAGCATTTTTTAAATTCATAATCACCCAACTAGCATGACTTTAATATCACTACCTCCATATCTCAAAACAATTATCAAGTATCAAATTGATCATAGCATCCAATTCACTTCCTATGATAGTTTTTATTATACCCAACTTGGATGCCTACCATTCTAGGACCAATTTTATAACCATAGAAAATACCATGCTGTTCTAAAATACTCTCAAAATAAAATAAGTGAAGCATGAGAGACTAGTAATTTCTACAAAAATAAATCACCACCGTGCTCTAAAAAATATAAGTGAAGCACTAGAGCAAAAACTATCAAGCTCAAAAGATATAAGTGAAGCACATAGAGTATTCTAGCAAATTCTAATCAAATAGGCTTCTCCCAAAACGTGTGTACAGCAAGGATGATTGTGGTAAACTAAAAATCAAAGACTAATATAATACACGATGCTCCAAGCAAAACACATATCATGTGGCAAATAAAAATATAGCAAACAACACACGAAAAACAAAATCTCTCAAAAACAGAACAGTCTGTAACAATCTGTAATTAACGCAAACTTATGGAACTCTAAAAATCCTACAAAAATAGGAAGTCGTGGAAAATTTGTTTATTGAAAAAAAATCAAAAAGAATCAACAGGAAATCACGTTCCTGTGATTTAACAAAATTATATTCATGCGCGCAAAGTTTCTGTTTTTCAGCAGAATCAAATCAACTAACATCATAGGTTATCCTATAGGTTCTACTTGGCAAAAACACTAATTAAAAGATAAAAACACATCTAAACAGAAGGTAGATGCAAGATTTATTACTAAACAGAAGCAAAAACAAAAAACATAAAGAAAATTGGGTTGCCTCCCAACTAGCACTATCGTTTAACGCCCCTAGCTAGGCATAAAAGCGAAGATAGATCTAACAAGTGCCATCTTTGGCACTAAATTCATAACTAGCCCGCATGATACATTCATAAGGTAATTTGACTTTCTTTCTTGGAAAGTGCTCCATGCCTTTATTTAATGGAAATTGGAATCTAATATTCCCTTTCTTCATATCAATAATCGTGCCAATTGTTCTAAGGAAAGGTCTACCAAGAATAATAGGGCAAGAAAGATTGCAATCTATATCAAGAACGATAAAATCCACGGGCACCAAGTTTCTATTTGCAACAATGAGTACATCATTGATTCTTCCCATTGGCTTTTTAATGGTGGAATCCGCAAGGTGCAAATTTAAAGAGCAATCATCAAGATCATGGAAACCTAGAATATCACATGAAGTTCTCGGAATCGTGGAAACACTAGCACCCAAATCACACAAAGAAAAACACTCATAATCTTTAATTCTAATCTTTATAGTAGGTTCCCACTCATCATTAAGTTTTCTAGGTATAGAAACTTCCAAATTAAGTTTTTCATCATAAGATTGCATCAAGGCATCAACGATATGTTTGGTAAAAGCTTTATTTTGACTATAAGCATGAGGAGAATTAACAACGGATTGCAACAAGGAAATACAACCTTTTAAAGAGCAATTATCATAATCAAATTCCTTGAAATCCGAGATAGTAGGTTCAAGATTATTAGAAGTTGAGGACTCTCCAATCTCACTTTTACCAAATTTAGCATCAAGATCTAAAGACTCCGAATTCTTGGGACGCCTTCTAGGTAAAGTTGACTCATCATCAGTCCCATAATCATCAAAATTCATATTGCAAAACATAGATCTAATAGGAGACACATCAATAACTGTAAGATCCTCATCATTATTTTCATCTAACTTTTCTGGTTTAGCGGCCATCTTATTGACTAAGGTGGCTAGCTTATCAGAAATTTTGGCTATAGCATTTTCAAGACGGGTAATTTGAGCATTAACACCATAAAATTCTTTATTCATATCATCAAGCTCTTTATTCATGAACCCCAAAAAACCTTTTTGTTCCTTAAGCTCTTTTCTAAAGAAATTATTATGCTCAAATTGCAAATACATAAAGCTTCTAATATTTGATTCAATCTCTTCCATCCTTCTGAGAAGGTGGTCAGGACCCTTAGGGGAAGCCATAAGGATAAACAGGCACACAAGCAAGCAGAAAAAGGGAAAGCGAAAAAAGAGAGGAGGAGATTGGGAAAGAGAGGGCGAATAAAATGCAAGGGTGAAGTGGGGGAGAGGAAAACGAGAGGCAAATGGCAAATGATGTAAATGCGAGGGAGATGGGTTTGTGATGGGTACTTGGTATGTATTGACTTGAGCGAAGACCTCCCCAGCAATGGCGCCAGAAATCCTTCTTCCTACGTCTTGAGCTTGCGTTGGTTTTCCTTGAAGAGGAGAGGGTGATGCAGCGATAGTAGCGTAAGTATTTCCCTCAGTTTTTGAGAACTAATGTATCAATCCAGTAGGAGGCAACTCAAAAGTCCCACGCACCTACACAAACAAACTAAGAACTCGCAACCAACACAATAAAGGGGTTGTCAATCCCTTCACGGCCACTTGCGAAAGTGAGATCTAATAAAGATAGTATGATAAGATAAATATATTTTTGGTATTTTATAATATAGATGCAAAAAGTAAAGATGCAAACAAAAGGTAGATTGAAACCAAATATAATAACAGATAGACCCGGGGCCATAGGTTTCACTAGTGGCTTCTCTCCAGATAGCATAAGTATTACGGTGGGTCAACAAATTAGTATTGAGCAATTGATAGAAAAGCGCATAGTTATGAGGTTATCTAGGCATGATCATGTATATAGGCATCACGTCCATACCAAGTAGATCGACTCCTTCCTACATCTACTACTATTACTCCACACATCGACCGACTCCTGCCTGCATCTAGAGTATTAAGTTCATAAGAACAGAGTAACGCATTAAGCAAGATGACATGCTGTAAAGGGATAAACTCAAGCAATATGATATAAACCCCATCGTGTTATCCTCGATGGCAACAATACAATACGTGCCTTGCAACCCTTTCTGTCACTGGGTAAGGACACCGCAAGATTGAACCCAAAGCTAAGCACTTCTCCCATGGCAAGAAAGATCAATCTAGTAGGCCAAATGTCACGCCCAATATGTGATACTATCCTAAAGAGACTCGAAGGTCCCACCAAGGATAGAACCGCATATTGAAATGCTTTTGCAAGGTGGATATCATTACATCAACATTACATAATAGATGGGGATACATACAAAAGGCATACAATGCCACACGAATACAACATCATCATACATAAGATCATCATCCGACTACGGATGAAGCACAAACAGAAACTCAAACGACATCCATCCTGCTAGCCCAAGCTGCCGACCTGGAACCTATCCCCTGATCGAAGATGAAGCAGAAGAAGAAGTCAAGACAAGCAAGCATCGCTCTCGCGTCATGAACATCGCATAACATGTACCTGCAACCGTTGTTGTAGTAATCTGTGAGCCACGAGGACTCAGCAATCCCATTACCATGGGTATCAAGACTAGCAAAGCTTAATGGGAAAGGAAGGGGTAAAGGTGGTGAGGCTGCAGCAGCGACTAAGCATATATGGTGGCTAACATACGCAAATAAGAGCGAGAAGAGAGCAAAGGAACGGTCGTGAAGCTAGCAATGATCAAGAAGTGATCCTGAACTCCTACTTACGTCAAACATAACCCAAAACCGTGTTTACTTCCTGGACTCCGCCGAAAAGAGAACATCACGGCTACACACTCGGTTGATGCGTTTTAATTCGTATCTGGTGTCAATTTATCTACAACCGGACATTAACAAATTCCCATCTGCCCATAACCGCGGGCACGGCTTTCGAAAGTTTATACCCTGCAGGGGTGTCCCAACTTAGCCCATGATAAGCTCTCGCGATCAACAAAGGATATACCTTCTCCCAGGAAGACCCGATCAGACTCAGAATCCCGGTTTACAAGACATTTCGACAACGGTAAAACAAGACCAGCAAGACCTCCCGCTGCGCCGACAAATCCCGATAGGAGCTGCACATATCTCGTTCTCAGGGCACACCGGATGAGCCATACGACGGGTTGGCATAGACCCTAGTTGCCCAGGGGCCGCCGGACATCGCTCGGTTTGGACCAGCACTCGGAGGAGAACTGGCCCGGGGGGTAAAATAAAGATGACCCTCGGGCTCCGAAAACCCAAGGGAAAAAAGGGTCTAGGTGAGGCGAATGGTAAAACCAATGTTGGGCCTTGCCGGAGGAGTTATATTCAAAGCGAACTGTCAATGGGGTCCCATAAATCACCCAACCGCGTAAGGAACGCAAAATCCGGGAACATAACACCGGTATGATGGAAACTAGGGCGGCAGGAGTGGAACAAAACACCAGGCATAAGGCCGAGTCTTCCACCCTTTACCAAGTATATAGATGCATTAAATTAAGATAAGAGATATTGTGATATCCCAACATAATCCTGTCCATCATGGGGCAATCTTCAACTTCACCTGCAACTAACAACGCTATAAGAGGGGCTGAGCAAAAGCGGTAACATAGCCAAACAATGGTTTGCTAGGAAGGGTGAAAAAGGTTAGAGGCTGACATGGCAATTTGGGAGGCTTGAAGAGCAAATGATAGGTAGCGCAACAAAGCGGTAGAAGGAAGCAACTAGCATAGCAATGATAGTAGTGAGATCCATGGTAGCGGTCATCTTGCCTGAAATCCCGCAAGAAAGAAGAACGAGTCCATGAAGAAGACGAACGGATGAAGCCGAACCAAGCGTAGACAAATGAATCCTCACGATCACAACGAAACGGGAACTATCGAGAAGAAGCACACAACATGGTAAACACACCACACATATACAAGACATGATGCTCAACCAAGTATGATGCATGACAAGGCTACATGAAGCTACTCATGGCAAGAGATGATGCAAACAAGAGCAACACATCAAGGCAAGTTTAAATGAGGCAGGGAACAACATATAACAATTCCGGTAAGTCCTCATATGCAAATTTTGAAATTGGTCCAGATCTGAATAAACCTTATGTTCATGTTGTTAAACAGCAAGTTAAGATGCACCAAGATGATCTACACGAGATTCTACTCAAGTTACATATAAAGTTCATTTAGTTCGGAGCTACGGCCTAGAAGATATGAGCAAAACAAGACAAACATGGCATTGATGCAAAATGCATACAAACATCAAGCAAACACCTCAAAACATGGATGCAACATGATAATATGAAACTACATGCAATTATAAGCAAGTTTCATATAGAGCACACTCAAAACGGAGCAACGGTTCAACACACACACTATACAAGATATAACAACAATCTGTCCAAAACAGCAACTGGGCATATTGCAAGCACCAAAACAACATGCTACAGTACCACAATATGAAAACAAAAGGCATGGACATGATGTACAGGTAAAGCATAACAAAACATGAACACTGAGCTATCTTCAGAAATCACTAGAACATGCTCCAAAACACATGGCAAGATTGCAAGTAATAATAGTTACAGATTTAGCAGAAATAACATCAGGTTGCAATGTTTAGAGCTATCAAACAACATGTTACATGAACTTATAATGGCAAACAAAGGCATGGAATGCTACTACTAAATGCATAGAACAAAAGTCCTTTACTGACCATGAGCTAAAAAGGATCAGAAGATATGATGGCCCCCATGTAAACATGGCAAGTTATATGACAGATTCATACAAACAGGGCATGGCAGGAACAACGATAAGTAGGCATGTTGGTGAGCTTGTACCACTCACCACAGAGCAACACATGGCATGACAAGGCAACCAACATTAAGAATACATGTTTATGAAGCTAAGGATGGTAAGATCAAGTTCAAAGGGTGCATGGATCACTAGCAAAACACATGGCAAAAACTGATCTTAATGTTAACAGGCTAACAGCAACATTATTTAGCAACTTGAGAGCAAGATTACAACAAGCTACAGCAGGCTATAAATGCAACCAGGGGCATGGAGGGATAGAGCATGACATGTATAACAATACATCCTTAGTGAACATCTCTAGATTATGCATATAATGACTTGTAGTAGCAGGTTTACATAGCATCACAAAATAACAGATTCAGCCTAGCAAAACAGTAACAGCAAGTACCCTACTTAACAAGCTTGATGCACTCAGTACAAGACTCATAAAAATACATGGAAAGCACCTTTGAAAATATGGCATGATGTAGTTCAAAACACATGTAGGACTCATGCTCATAGGATGCACACATCAAATGGAACAAAAATGACAAATCACCAAGTTATAACAGTTTCAACAGATTAACATCATATAGCACTCTTGCAACGATGATTCCAGCATCAACATGAGCTCAAATGAACATGGTGCAATGGAATGAAATGTAGAGCATCTCACAATGAACATTTTGATATATTGTGCATGCAAAACGGAGCAGTATGCAGAGAGTTATGGTAGTTCAAACATGCACACATATTATGAGTTTCTGGGGACATGGCAGATTCTAAAAAAAAGGATGAGCGCAGAGTACTATTCGACGCACTGGGCGAGGGATAGGGTCGGCGAGGGCGTGCTCACCTCGCGGGCTCGGCCCGGTTGCGGTGGAGGATGGAGGCAGGCCGACTTGGGCCGGACGGAGGCTGGGTCGGCCCACTTGGCGGTGGCGAGGGCGGCGCCCTCGTGCTCGCGCGGGGAGGCAGGGGACACCGGCGACGCAAAGGAATCCGGCGAGGGCGGCGCGCCGGCGATGGAGGAGGCCGGGAACGGGATGGCGCAGGGCGGATCCGGCCGCCTGTCCACCGTATCTGGCCGGAGCGAGGTCGGACAGCAGCGAGGGCGCCGGAGGTCGACGCGGCGGAGCTCCTATGGGAGAGAGAGAACCGGGTCAGGGGGAGAAAAGGAGAGGAAGAGGGCGACGGGGCTGTGACCTGGCGGAGGTGGTCGCCGGCGGTGGCTCCGGTGGATCTTCGATGGCGCACGCCGGTGCGGGGTCGGCAAGGCAGGCGGAGGCGCTGGGCGGCGAGGCTGGCGGCGGGGTTCGGGAGCCGGTGGGGTTGGGCG
>NC_041387.1:566106714-566113762 GCF_002162155.2 Triticum dicoccoides | reverse complement strand
CCCACGAGGGCTGATAGGGCCGGCGGCGCGGCGCGGCGGAGGACGCCACGTGGCGAGAGGGGAGTGGCTACGGCGGCCGATGCGGACGTGTCCGGCACGGGCGGACGCGTCCGGCTACGGGAGGAAGGGGAAAGGCTAGGGTTTCGTCTGCGAAAATGGACGGGGAGGACTTATTTATAGTTTCTGGGAGCTAGGAGAGTCCAAATGGAGCACGGTTTTCGCCCACACGATCGTGATTTAACGGTCGAGACCATGGAGGGGGTTTGGATAGGTTTTGGACCAGTTTGGAGGGTTGTTGGGCTACAACACACACGAGGCCTTTTTCGGTCCCTCGGTTAACCGTTGGAGTATCAAACGGACTCCAAATGGCACGAAACTTGATAGGCGGTCTACCGGTGCTATACCAAGGCCACTTGGCAAACCTCGGTCCATTCCGAGAACGTTTTTAACCCACTCACGAAAACAAGGTCTGAGAGGGGACGACGGGCGCGTGTGAGAGGTCTGGACTCCGAACGAACAACGGAGAGAACCGGGAGAACCTGAACGGATGCAAGTTTTCAAAGACATGCGGATGAAATGCAGATGATGACATGGAAAAATGCAACACGCAAGCAAATGACATGGCAATGACAGCAAATAACTGGCGGACACCTGGCACATCGAATCCGGGGCGTTACAACACTCCTCCACTAACAAGAGATCTCGTCCCGAGATCTTAGGACCGAGACGGAAAGGAAAAGGGATGAGGGAAACAAGAACTCAAGAGAAAAAGCAAAGAATCGAGAGCACTCGAGAAGAAGAGAGGAACGACGAGAATTACGAGAATTGAAAGGTCATGGAAACAGATAGACTATGAAACCACTTCGGTTAGAACGAGATAAGAAACGAATAAGACTGAAAGGATTTAGGCATCACTCCGGCTGAAAATGGAAGTAATAGAACATGAACTTCACCCAATGAGATGGCACTTGACGAAATGACCAATGCAATGCCTCCGGAAGAATTGAAAGAATGGAATGAAAAGAACTTAGAAGGTAGGATTGAACGGAATTGTTGAGAAAATCAACAACGAAAGAATAAGCTTGTTGTGGACTTATCAAAAACAACTTAAAACTTGAGGTGAAATTATGCCACAACCAAATGCTTGAATATCTGAGAAGAGAAGAAATGCAAAACTCCAATTCAAAAGAAAACGGAGAATTAATTGCACTTGGAGACGCGAGAAGAAAAGATACTTGAACTCTACCAACAAGAATCTTGATGAACTCTTGAAGAATGAATTAAATCATGAAGAACCACCATGAAGAACTCCGTTGACAAAAGGATGATGAGATAGAATGAAGGAAAAGAATAAGATGAGCCTTGTGATGATTTATATTGGGGGTTCCAACGAAATGGTCGAGGAAAAATTGAACTCCGGAAAATAAAAGATGAAAACACTTGGAACTAGAATTTATTCATCAAGAACAAACTCCGAAGGAAGCGATTAAACACTTGGATGAAATAAGAATAAGATTTATTGTATGCTTATCCTTCATCAAAAGAAATTGATGACAAGCAATGGATTTTGCATACTACTTATTCTTGTTGGAAAAGGATTAAGTGGAAAAGCACAAAACTTGAGAAAGTCTTCATGAACCACCGGTAGGATTGAAAGAACGAATGAATTAAAATGATAATCAATCGAAAAAAATATGAAGGAACCACCGTAAGAATTCAAAAATGACTGACGAAAGAGAATGAATCGCCGGGAAGAATTAGAAGAACAAATATGCTTGAGGGGATTTAGATGCAAGAGAACGGGAAGAACTCGAGCTGATTAAAGAACACTTGAACGAAGCACCGGGATAATAGAGAACGGTAACTGGAATGATGGCCTCCGGTAAAAGAAACGGGAAAACAGCTCCTGACATACTCCGGATGGATGAAAAGGACTTCTGACAAATGGGGTAATTCGCGAGGATAACATGAAGCTAGAACCACGAATATTCGAGAGAATGGACAAGATTTAAGAGGAAAAACTCTTCTTCAGTCTTCAAATGAGACGAGAAACACCACCAAAATTACTGAGATACTCCGGGAGAATGAAAACCGAAAAGGTTGAGCCAACAATGAAATGATTTGAAATCGATCTTGGAAAAGCATCTGACTGATGAAATTCATTCTTATGTCAAACTTTGAAAGAATTTGGAATAACTCCGAGGGAATTAGAAGATTCAGGTAAGATCCTGGAAAAAGACATGTGGGTTAGGGCTCACTAAAGAGAAAAACACCGTTGAAAAGGATTTTTGAACAAGTAGATGAAGCACCGGAACAATTGAAATATTTGAATGAGGTGATAACCACGAATTAATTGGAACACAGACGAATCTCCTGAGATGTCTTAAACACTCCGGGAGGATAAACTGGCGAGAGGCAAACGAACAGGGAAAACACTTGAGCCGAGGAAAAGAATATAATCACTACCGAAAAACTTGAATTGAATCCACCGGAAAAGATAAAGAGATGAAGAATGACGAACAAGACGAGAATTCACTGGTTGAAACAATTGATGAAAGACTGAAGAGGCTCCACACGAATGAAATAGATGGTCGTGAGAGACTCAGACTCCGAGAAGAAAAAGGGTGGGAGGGCGGGAAAACAAAATCAACTTGGAAGGGAGAACCGACAAATATCTTGAAGAGAAAACACCGGTTGAAAGAAAGCAAAGGCTTCACACGAGTAGGATGGATACTCGATTACGGACTCCGGTTCCGAGATGAAAAAGGGTGGGTGGATGGGAAAAGAAAACAACTGAGGATTGAACTTGGCAACAATGAAGAGGCTCGAGTCGACGTGACGAGAAATGCACCGGATGAAAAGAGAAGAGAACCAACGATCGAAAACTAACCGCGTGAACCTATAGAAAATTTGAAGTGGAAGAGGAGTAATTCAAAACAGCTACGTCAAGATTCCTCACCAGAGCGACGAAGGGGCTTAGGAGTAAAAAGAATTCCTACTCTCCGATATAACTAGACTCAGAAAACAGTTTTCTTCTAGACTCAACAACGGCCAAACTACACGATCAATCAAGGGAGCTCCTAGGGTCGGTCGAGGCTCTGATACCAACTTGTCACGCCCAATATGCGATACTATCCTAAAGAGACTCGAAGGTCCCACCAAGGATAGAACCGCATATTGAAACGCTTTTGCAAGGTGGATATCATTACATCAACACTACATAATAGATGGGGATACATACAAAAGGCATACAATGCCACACGAATACAACATCATCATACATAAGATCATCATCCGACTACGGATGAAGCACAAACAGAAACTCAAACGACATCCACCCTGCTAGCCCAGGCTGCCGACCTGGAACCTATCCCCTGATCGAAGATGAAGCAGAAGAAGAACTCAAGACAAGCAAGCATCGCTCTCGCGTCATGAACATCGCATAACCTGTACCTGCAACTATTGTTGTAGTAATATGTGAGCCACGAGGACTCAGAAATCCCATTACTATGGGTATCAAGACTGGCAAAGCTTAATGGGAAAGGAAGGGGTAAAGGTGGTGAGGCTGCAGCAACGACTAAGCATATATGGTGGCTAACATACACAAATAAGAGCGAGAAGAGAGCAAAGGAACGGTCGTGAAGCTAGCAATGATCAAGAAGTGATCCTGAACTCCTACTTACATCAAACATAACCCAAAACCGTGTTTACTTCTCAGACTCCGCCGAAAAGAGACCATCACGGCTACACACTCGGTGATGCGTTTTAATTCGTATCTGGTGTCAAGTTATCTACAACCGGACATTAACAAATTCCCATCTGCCCATAACCACGGGCACGGCTTTCGAAAGTTTATACCCTGCAGGGGTGTCCCAACTTAGCCCATGATAAGCTCTCGCGATCAACAAAGGATATACCTTCTCCCAGGAAGACCCGATCAGAATCGGAATCCCGGTTTACAAGACATTTCGACAATGGTAAAACAAGACCAGCAAGACCTCCCGCTGTGCCGACAAATCCCGATAGGAGCTGCACATATCTCGTTCTCAGGGCACACCGGATGAGCCAGACGATGGGTTGGCATAGACCCTGGTTGCCCAGGGGGCGCCGGACATCGCTCGGTTTGGACCAGCACTCGGAGGAGAACTGGCCCGGGGGGTAAAATAAAGATGACCCTCGTGCTCCGGAAACCCAAGGGAAAAAAGGGCTAGGTGAGGCAAATGGTAAAACCAATGTTGGGCCTTGCTGGAGGAGTTTTATTCAAAGCGAACTGTCATGGGGGTCCCATAAATCACCCAACCGTGTAAGGAACGCAAAATCCGGGAACATAACACCGGTATGACGGAAACTAGGGCAGCAAGAGTGGAACAAAACACCAGGCATAAGACCGAGTCTTCCACCCTTTACCAAGTATATAGATGCATTAAATTAAGATAAGAGATATTGTGATATCCCAACATAATCCTGTCCATCATGGGGCAATCTTCAACTTCACCTGCAACTAACAACGCTATAAGAGGGGCTGAACAAAAGCGATAACATAGCCAAACAATGGTTTGCTAGGAAGGGTGAAAAAGGTTAGAGGCTGACATGGCAATTTGGGAGGCTTGAAGAGCAAATGATAGGTAGCGTAGCAAAGCGATAGAACAAAGCAACTAGCATAGCAATGATAGTAGTGAGATCCAGGGTAGCGGTCAGCTTGCCTGAAATCCCGCAAGGAAGAAGAACGAGTCCATGAAGAAGACGAATTGATGAAGCTGAACCAAGCGAAGACAAACGAATCCTCACGATCGCAACGAAACGGGAACTATCGAGAAGAAGCACACAACATGGTAAACACACCACACATATACAAGACATGATGCTCAACCAAGTATGATGCATGACAAGGCTACATGAAGCTACTCATGGCAAGAGATGATGCAAACAAGAGCAACACATCAAGGCAAGTTTAAATGAGGCAGGGAACAACATATAACAATTTCGGTAAGTCCTCATATGCAAATTTCGAAATTGGTCCAGATCTGAATAAACCTTATGTTCATGTTGTTAAACAGCAAGGTAAAATGCACCAAGATGATTTACACGATATTCTAGTCAAGTTACATATAAAGTTCATTTAGTTCGGAGCTACGGCCTAGAAGATATGAGCAAAATAAGATAAACATGGCATTGATGCAAAATGCATACAAACATCAAGCAAACACCTCAAAACATGGATGCAACATGATAATATGAAACTACATGCAATTCTAAGCATGTTTCATATAGAGCACACTCAAAACGGAGCAACGGTTCAACACACACACACACACTATACAAGATATAACAACAATCTGTCCAAAACAGCAACTGGGCATATTGCAAGCACCAAAACAACATGCTACAGTACCATAATATGAAAAAAAAAGGCATAGACATGATGTACAGGTAAAGCATAACAAAACATGAACACTGAGCTATCTTCAGAAATCACTAGAACATGCTCCAAAACACATGGCAAGATTGCAAGTAATAATAGTTAAAGATTTAGCAGAAATAACATCAGGTTGCAATGTTTGGAGCTATCAAACAACATGTTACATGAACTTATCATGGAAAACAAAGGCATGTAATGCTACTACTAAATACATAGAACAAAAGTCCTTTATTGACCATGAGCCAAAAAGGATCAGAAGATATGATGGCCCCCATGTAAACATGGCAAGTTATATGACAGATTCATACAAACAGGGCATGGCAGGAACAACAATAAGTAGGCATGTTGGTGAGCTTGTACCACTCACCATAGAGCAACACATGGCATGACAAGGCAACCAACAGTAAGAAGACATGTTTATGAAGCTAAGCATGGCAAGATCAAGTTCATAGGGTGCATGGATCACTAGCAAAACACATGGCAAAAACTGATCTTAATGTTAACAGGCTGGCAGCAACATTATTTAGCAACTTGAGAGCAAGATTACAACAAGCTACAGCAGGCTATAAATGCAACCAGGGGCATGGAGGGATAGAGCATGACATGTATAAAAAAGCATCCTTAGTGAACATCTCCAGATTATGCATAGAATGACTGTAGCAGCAGGTTTACATAGCATCACAAAATAACAGATTCAGCCTAGCAAAACAGTAACAGCAAGTACCCTACTTAACAAGCTTGATGCACTCAGTACAAGACTCACAAAAATACATGGAAAGCACCTCTGAAAAGATGGCATGATGTAGTTCAAAACACATGTAGGACTCATGCTCATAGGATGCACACATCAAATGCAACAAAAATGACAAATCACCAAGTTATAACAGTTTCAGTAGATTAACATCATATAGCACTCTTGCAACAATGATTCAGGCATGAAGATGAGTTCAAATGAACATGGTGCAATGGAATGAAATGTAGAGAATCTCACAGCGAACATTTTGATATATTATGAACGCAAAATAGAGCAGTATGCAGAGAGTTATGGTAGTTCAAACATGCACACATATTATGAGTTTCTAGGGACTTAGCAGATTCTGAAAAAAAAAGGATGAGCGCAAATTACTATTCGACGCATTGGGCGAGGGATAGGGTCGGCGGGGGCGTGCTCACCTCGCGGGCTCGGTCCGGTTGCGGGGGAGGATGGAGGTAGGCCGACTTGGGCCGGACGGAGGTTGGGTCGGCCCACGTGGCGGCGGCGAGGGCGGCGCCCCCGTGCTCGCGTGGGGAGGCAGGGGAGGCCGGCGGCGCGAAGGAATCCGGCGAGGGCGGCACGCCGGCGATGGAGGAGGCCGGGAACGGGACGGCGCGGGGCGGATCCGGCCGCCTGGCCACCAGATCTGGCCGGAGCGAGGCCGGATAGCGGCGAGGGCGCCGGAGGTCGAGGCGGCGGAGCTCCTACCGGAGAGAGAGAACCGGGTCAGGGGGAGAGAAGGAGAGGAAGAGGGCGACGGGGCTGCGACCTGGCGGAGCTGGTCGCCGGCGGTGGCTCCGGTGGAGCTCTGGTGGCGCACGCCAGCGCGGGGTTGGCAAGGCAGGCGGAGACGCTGGGCGGCGAGGCTGACGGCG
>NC_041387.1:566096619-566106457 GCF_002162155.2 Triticum dicoccoides | reverse complement strand
GGCCCGGGCGGGCCCTGCGAGGGCTGAGAGGGCCGGCGGCGCGGCGCGGCGGAGGACACCACGTGGCGAGAGGGGAGTGGCTGCGGCGGCCGGCGCGGACGTGTCCGGTGCGAGCGGACGCGTCCGGCTGCGGGAGGAAGGGGAAAGGCTAGGGTTTCGTCTGCGAAAATGGACGGGGAGGACTTATTTATAGTTTCTACGAGCTAGGAGAGTCCAAATGGAGCACGGTTTTCGCCCGCACGATCGTGATTGAACGGCTGAGAGCATGGAGGGGGTTTGGATGGGTTTTGGACCATTTTGGAGGGGTGTTGGGCTGCAACACACACGAGGCCTTTTTTGGTCCCTCGGTTAACCGTTGGAGTATCAAACGGACTCCAAATGGCACGAAACTTGACAGGCGGTCTACTGGTGCTATACTAAGGCCACTTGGCAAACCTCGGTCCATTCCGAGAACGTTTTTAACCCGCTCACGAAAACAAGATCTAAGAGGGGGTTACGGGTGTGCGAGAGAGGTCTGGACTCCAAACAGACAACGGAGAGAACCGGGAGAACCCGAACGGATGCAAGTTTTGAAAGACATGCGAATGAAATGCAGATGATGACATGGCAAAATGCAACACGCAAGAAAATGACATGGCAACGACGGCGAATAACTGACGGACACCTGGCGCATCGAATTCGGGGCGTTACACTAAACCAAACTGATAATTCGAAGAGACTTGCAAAGATAACTCAATCATACATAAAAGGATTCAGAGAAGATTCAAATATTGTTCATAGATAAACTTGATCATAAACCCACAATTCATCGGATCTCGACAAACACACCGCAAAAAGAGTTTACATCGAATAGATCTCCACAAGAGAGGGGGAGAAAATTGTATTGAGATCCAAGAAGAGAGAAGAAGCCATCTAGCTAATAACTATGGACCCGTAGGTCTGTGGTAAACTATTCACAACTCATCGGAGGGGCAAGGATGTTGATGTAGAAGCCCTCCGTGGTCGATTCCCCCTCCGGTAGAGTGCCGGCGAAGGCTCCAAGATGAGATCTCGCGAATACAGAAGGTTACGGTGGTGCAAATTGTGTTTCGTCCTCCTCCTGGATGTTTTCGGGGTATGTAGGTATATATAGGAGGAAGAAGTATGTAGGTGGCCGCCCGAGGGGCCCACGAGACAGGGGCGCGCCCTATAGGGGGGGACGCCCTCCTATCTCGTGGGAGCCTCGGCAGCTTCTTGGCTTGCACTCCAAGTCCTGTGGATCACGTTCGTTCCAAAAATCACGCTACCGAAGGTTTCATTCCGTTTGGACTCCGTTTGATATTCCTCTTCTTCGAAATACTGAAATAGGCAAAAAAACAGCAATATGGGATGGGCCTCCGGTTAGTAGGTTAGTCCCAAAAATGATATAAATGTGCAAAATAAAGCCCATAAACATCCAAAAGTGGTAATATAATAGCATGGAACAGTCAAAAATTATAGATACGTTGGAGACGTATCAAGGATGCATGTTGACTATGCATGAAATTGTTATCTAGTACTCCCTTCATTCCAAATTACTCGTCGTGGTTTGAACTAAAACCACGACGAGTAATTTCGAACGGAGGGAGTACTGCCTAGTACTTATAATGGTTTATGAATTTGATATCTAGTAGTACCTAGTATTTGAAAATTGCAGTTTATTGAAACCGAAATGGAAAGGGGTACTGTAGGAAAATGATGAAAGATATAGCAGTAGCGAGGGACAAGTAAATCGCTACAGCTAACTAATAGTAGCGCGTTCCGCAAAAGCGCTGCTGATATCGTCAACAGTAGTAGCACGGGTGCGGACCGCGCTACTACTATAAGTTAGTTGTAGCGCCTTATTAGTAGCTGTTGGGGAACGTAGCAGAAATTCAAAATTTTCCTACGCGTCACCAAGATCTATCTATGGAGAAACCAGCTACGAGTAGAAGGAGAGTGCATCTACATACCTTTGTAGATCGCTAAGTGGAAGCATTCAAGTGAACGGGGTTGATGGAGTCGTACTCGTCGTGATTCAAATCACCGATGATCAAGTGCCGAACGCACGGCACCTCCGCGTTCAACACACGTACAGCCCGGTGACGTCTCCCACGCCTTGATCCAGCAAGGAGAGAGGGAGAGGTTGAGGAAGACTCCATCCAGCAGCAGCACAACGGTGTGGTGGTGATGGAGGAGCGTGGCAATCCAGCAGGGCTTCGCCAAGCACCATGGGAGAGGAGGAGTAGGGAGAGAGGTAGGGCTGCACCAAGAGGGAGAGAACACATCTTTATGGCAGCCCCAAACCTCATCTATATATAGGGGGAAGGGGGGCTGCGCCCCCTTTAGGGTTTCCCACCCCCAAGGGGTGCGGCCAGCCCTAGATGGAAAAGGGGAGGCGGACAAGAGGGGAGAGGAGAGGGAGGCACACCAATATGGGCCTTAAGGCCCATCTGGACTAGGGTTTGCCCCCTCCCACTCTCCCTTGCGCCTTGGCCCCCTTGTGGGGGGCGCACCAGCCCTCCTAGGGGCTGGTCCCCTCCCACACTTGACCCACGCAACCTTCTGGGGCAGGTGGCCCCACTTGGTGGACCCCCGGGACCCTCCCGGTGGTCCCGGTACAATACCGATATCGCCCGAAACTTTTCCGGTGACCAAAACAGGACTTCCCATATATAAATCTTTACCTCCGGACCATTCCGGAACTCCTCGTGACGTCCGGGATCTCATCCGGGACTCCGAACAACATTCGGTAACCACATACAAGCGTCCTTTATAACCCTAGCGTCATCGAACCTTAAGTGTGTAGACCCTACGGGTTCGGGAGACATGCAGACATGACCGAGACGTTCTCCGGTCAATAACCAACAGCGGGATCTGGATACCCATGTTGGCTCCCACATGTTCCACGATGATCTCATCGGATGAACCACGATGTCAAGGACTCAATCGATCCCGTATACAATTCCCTTTGTCTAGCGGTATTTTACTTGCCCGAGATTCGATCGTCGGTATACCGATACCTTGTTCAATCTCGTTATCGGCAAGTCTCTTTACTCGTTCCGTAACACATCATCCCGTGATCAACCCCTTGGTCACATTGTGCACATTATGATGATGTCCTACCGAGTGGGCCCAGAGATACCTCTCCGTTTACACGGAGTGACAAATCCCAGTCTCGATTCGTCCCAACCCAACAGACATTTTCGGAGATACCTGTAATGCACCTTTATAGCCACCCAGTTACGTTGTGACGTTTGGTACACCCAAAGCATTCCTATGGTATCCGGGAGTTGCACAATCTCATGGTCTAAGGAAAAGATACTTGACATTATAAAAGCTTTAGCATACGAACTACACGATCTTTGTGCTAGGCTTAGGATTGGGTCTTGTCCATCACATCATTCTCCTAATGATGTGATCCCGTTATCAACGACATCCAATGTCCATAGCCAGGAAACCATGACTATCTGTTGATCACAACGAGCTAGTCAACGAGGCTCACTAGGGACATATTGTGGTCTATGTATTCACACGTGTATTACGATTTCCGGATAATACAGTTATAGCATGAATAAAAGACTATTATCATGAACAAAGAAATATAATAATAACACTTTTATTATTGCCTCTAGGGCATATTTCCAACAGTCTCCCACTTGCACTAGAGTCAATAATCTAGTTCACATCACCATGTGATTAACACTGACAGGTTACATCACCATGTGACCAACATCCAAAGAGTTTACTAGTGTCACTAAACTAGTTCACATCATCATGTGATCAAGACTCAATGAGATCTGGGGTTTGGTCATGTTCTGCTTGTGAGAGAGGTTTTAGTCAACGGGTCTGAACCTTTCAGATCCGTGTGTGCTTTACAAATCTCTATGTCATCTCCTAGATGTAGGTCCCACGTTCTATTTGGAGCTATTCCAAATAACTGTTCTACTTGGAGCTATTCTAAATTGTTGCTCCATTATACGTATCCGGTATCTCTACTCAGAGCTATCCGGATAGGTGTTAAGCTTGCATCGTCGTAACCCTTTATGACGAACTCTTTTACCACCTCCATAATCGAGAAAATTCCTTAGTCCACTAGTTACTAAGGATAACTTTGACCGTTGTCCTGTGATCCATTCATGGATCACTCTTGTACCCCTTGACTGACTCATGGCAAGGCACACTTCAGGTGCGGTACACAGCATAGCATACTGAAGAGCCTACGTCTTAAGCATAGGGGACGACCTTCGTCCTTTCTCTCTATTCTGCCGTGGTCGAGCTTTAAGTCTTAACTTCGTACCTTACAACTCAGGCAAGAACTCCTTCTTTGACTGGTCCATCTTGAACACCTTCAAGATCATGTCAAGGTATGTGCTCATTTGAAAGTACCATTAAGCATTTTGATCTATCCTTATAGATCTTGATGCTCAATGCTCAAGCAGCTTAATCCAGGCTTTCCATTGAAAAACACTTTCAAAATAACCCTATATGCTTTCTAGAAATTCTACGTCATTTCTGATCAACAATATGTCAACAACATATACTCATCAGAAATTCTATAGTGCTCCCTCTCACTTCTTTGGAAATACAAGTTTCTCATAAACTTTGTATAGACCCAAAATCTTTGATCATCTTATCAAAGCGTACATTCCAACTCCGAGATGCTTACTCCAGTCCTTAGAAGGATCGCTGGAGCCAGCATACCTTTTAGCATCCTTAGGATCGACAAAACCTTTCTGATTGTATCGCATACAACCTTTCCTTATGACTGGTAAGGAAACTCGTTTTGACATCCATCTGCCAGATTTCATAAATGCAGCTTGTGCTAACGTGATTCCGACGGACTTTAAGCATCGCTACGGATGAGAAAATCTCATCGTAGTCAACTCCTTGAACTTGTGAAAAACTCTTCGCCACAAGTCGAGCTTCATGGACGGTGACATTACCGTCCACGTTCGTCTTCTTCTTAAAGATCCATTTATCTCAATGGCTTGCCGATCATCGGGCAAGTCCACCAAAGTCCATGCTTTGTTCTGATACATGGATCCTATCTCAGATTTCATGGTTTCTAACCATTCGTCGGAATATGGGCCCACCATCGCTTCTCCATAGCTCGTAGGTTCATTGTTGTCTAGCAACATGACCTTCAAGACAGGATTACGTACCACTCTGAAGTAGTACGTATCCTTGTCATCCCACGAGGTTTGGTAGTGACTTGATCCGAAGTTTCATGATCAATATCATAAGCTTCCACTTCAATTGGTGTAGGTGCCACAGGAACAACTTCCTGTGCCCTGCCACACACTAGTTGAAGAGACGGTTCAATAACCTCATCAAGTTTCCACCATCCTCCCACTCAATTCTTCCGAGAGAAACTTTTCCTCGAGAAAGGACCTGATTCTAGAAACAATCCCTTATTGCTTTCGGATCTGAGACAGGAGGTATACCCAACTGTTTTGGGTGTCCTATGAAGATGCATTTTGTCCGCTTTGGGTTCGAGCTTATCAAGCTAAAACTTTTTCACATAAGCGTCGCAGCCCCAAACCTTTAAGAAACGACAACTTAGGTTTCTCTAAACCATAATTCAAACGGGGTCGTCTCAACGGAATTACGTGGTGCCCTATTTAAGGTGAATGTGGTTGTCTCTAATGCTTAACCCATGAACAATAGTGGTAATTCGATAAGAGACATCATGGTACGCACCATATCCAAAAGGGTGCAACCATGATGTTCGGACACACCATCACACTATGGTGTTCCAGGCGGTATTAATTACGAAACAATTTCCACAATGTCTTAATTGTGTGCCAAAACTCGTAACTCAGATATTCATCTCTATGATCATATCATAGACATTTTATCCTCTTGTCACAATGATCTTCTACTTCACTCTGAAATTACTTGAACCATTCAATAATTCATACTTGTGTTTCATCAAGTAAATATTCTCAACATCTACTCGAATCATCTGTGAAGTAAGAACATAACGATATTCACTACATGCCTCAGCACTCATTGGACTGCACACATCAAAATGTGTTGCTTCCAACAAGTTGCTATCTTGTTCCATTTTACTGAAACCGAGGCTTTTCAGTCATCTTGCCTCTGTGGTATGATTTGCATATCTCAAGTGATCCAAAATCAAGTGAGTCCAAACGATCCATCTGCATGGAGTTTCTTCATGCGTATATACCAATAGACATGGTTCGCATGTCTCAAACTTTTCAAAAACGAGTGAGTCCAAAGATCCATCAACATGGAGCTTCTTCATGCGTTTTATACCAATATGACTTACATGGCAGTGCCACAAGTAAGTGGTACTATCATTACTATCTTATATCTTTTGGCATGAAAATGTGTATCACTACGATCGAGATTCAATAAACCATTCAGGTTTAATACTAATCTTGATGGTAGAGGGAGCGTGCGATGTTTGATCACATCAAACTTGGAAACACTTCCAACACATATCGTCAGCTCACTTTTAGCTAGTCTCCGTTTATTCCGTAGCTTTTATTTCGAGTTACTAACACTTAGCAACCGAACCGGTATCCAATACCCTGGTGCTACTAGGAGTACTAGTAAAGTACACATTAACATAATGTATATCCAATATACTTCTATTGACCTTGCCAGCCTTCTCATCTACCAAGTATCTAGGGTAATGCTGCTCCAGTGGTTGTTCCCCTTATTACAGAAGCACTTAGTCTCGGGTTTGGGTTCAACCTTGGGTTTCTTCACTGGTGCAGCAGCTGATTTGCCGTTTCATGAAGTATCCCTTCTTTCCCTTGCCCTTCTTGAAACTAGTGGTTTCATCAACCATCAACAATTGATGCTCCTTCTTGATTTCTACTTTCGCGGTGTCAAACATCATGAATATTTCAAGGATCATCATATCTATCCCTGATATGTTATAGTTCATCACGAAGCTCTAGCACCTTGGTGGCAATGACTTTGGAGAAACATCACTATCTCATTTGGAAGATCAACTCCCACTCGATTCAAGTGATTGTTGCACTCAGACAATCTGAGCACAAGCTCAACGATTGAGCTTTTCTCCCTTAGTTTGTTGGCTAAGAAAATTGTCGGAGGTCTCATACCTCTTGACGTGGGCACGAGCCTGAAATCCCAATTTCAGCCCTCGAAACATCTCATATGTCCCGCGACGTTTCGAAAACGTCTTTGGTGCCTCTACTTAAACCATTTAACTGAACTATCACGTAGTTATCAAAACGTGTATGTTCGATGTTCGAAACATCCACAAACGACGTTTGGGGTTCAGCACACTGAGCAGTGCATTAAGGACATAAGCTTTCTACTGTCCGCATAATCGCTACTGTCAACTTTCAACTATATTTTCTCTAGGAACATATCTAAACAGTGGAACTAAAGCGCGAGCTACGACATAATTTGCAAAAGGTCTTTTGACTATGTTCAGGATAATTAAGTTCATCTTATGAACTCCCACTCAGATAGACATCCCTCTGGTCATCTAAGTGATTACATGATCCGAGTCAACTAGGCCGTGTCCGATCATCACGTGAGACGGACTAGTCATCATCGGTGAACATCTTCATGTTGATCGTATCTACTATACGAGTCATGCTCGACCTTTCGGTCTCCGTGTTCCGAGGCCATGTCTGTACATGCTAGGCTCGTCAAGTTAACCCTAAGTGTTTTCGCTGTGTAAAACTGTCTTACACCCGTTGTATGTGAACGTAAGAATCCATCACACCCGATCATCACGTGGTGCTTAGAAGCGACGAACTGTAGCAACGGTGCACAGTTAGGGGAGAACACTTCTTGAAATTTTGTAAGGGATCATCTTATTTACTACCGTTGTCCTAAGTAAACAAGATGCATAATCATAATAAACATCACATGCAATTATATAGTTGTGACATGATATGGCCAATATCATATAGCTCCATTGATCTTCATCTTTGGGGCTCCATGATCATCTTGTCACCGGCTTGACACCATGATCTCCATCATCATGATCTCCATCATCGTGTCTTCATGAAGTTGTCACGCCAACGACTAGTTCTACTTCTATGGCTAACGTGTTTAGCAATAAAGTAAAGTAAGTTACATGGCGTTGTTCAATGACACGCAGGTCATACAATAAATTAAGACAACTCCTATGGCTCCTGCCGGTTGTCATACTCATCGACATGCAAGTCGTGAATCCTATTACAAGAACATGATCAATCTCATACATCACATATCATTCATCACATTCTACTTGGCCATATCACATCACATAGCATACCCTGCAAAAACAAGTTAGACGTCCTCTAATTGTTGTTGCATGTTTTACGTGGCTGCTATGGGTTTCTAGTAAGAACGTTTCTTACCTACGCAAGACCACAACGTGATATGCCAATTGCTATTTACCCTTCATAAGGACCCTTTTCATCGAATCCGTTCCGACTAAAGTGGGAGAGACTGGCACCCGCTAGCCACCTTATGCACCAAGTGCATGTCAATCGGTGGAACCTGTCTCACGTAAGAGTACGTGTAAGGTCGGTCCGGGCCGCTTCATCCCACAATACCGTCGAAACAAGATTGGACTAGTAACGGTAAGCATATTGAACAACATCAACGCCCACAACTAATTTGTGTTCTACTCGTGCAAAGAATCTACGCAATAGACCTAGCTCATGATGCCACTGTTGGGGAACGTAGCAGAAATTCAAAATTTTCCTACGCGTCACCAAGATCTATCTATGGAGAAACGAGCTACGAGTAGAAGGAGAGTGCATCTACATACCTTTGTAGATCGCTAAGCGGAAGCGTTCAAATGAACGGGGTTGATGGAGTCGTACTCGTCGTGATTCAAATCACCGATGATCAAGTGCCGAACGCACGGCACCTCCGCGTTCAACACACGTACAGCCCGGTGACGTCTCCCATGCCTTGATCCAGCAAGGAGAGAGGGAGAGGTTGGGGAAGACTCCATCCAGCAGCAGCACAACGGCGTGGTGGTGATGGAGGAGCGTGGCAATCCAGCAGGGCTTCGCCAAGCACCATGGGAGAGGAGGGGTAGGGAGAGAGGTAGGGCTGCACCAAGAGGGAGAGAACTCATCTTTATGGCAGCCCCAAACCTCATCTATATATAGGGGGAAGGGGGGGCTGCGCCCCCTTTAGGGTTTCCCACCCCCAAGGGGTGCGGCCAGCCCTAGATGGCAAAGGGGAGGCGGCCAAGAGGGGAGAGGAGAGGGAGGCGCACCAATATGGGCCTTAAGGCCCATCTGGACTAGGGTTTGCCCCCTCCCACTCTCCCTTGCGCCTTGGCCCCCTTGTGGGGGGCGCACCAGCCCTCCTAGGGGCTGGTCCCCTCCCACACTTGACCCACGCAACCTTCTGGGGCAGGTGGCCCCACTTGGTGGACCCCCGGGACCCTCCCGGTGGTCCCGGTACAATACCGATATCGCCCGAAACTTTTCCGGTGACCAAAACAGGACTTCCCATATATAAATCTTTACCTCCGGACCATTCCGGAACTCCTCGTGACGTCCGGGATCTCATCCGGGACTCCGAACAACATTCGGTAACCACATACAAGCGTCCTTTATAACCCTAGCGTCATCGAACCTTAAGTGTGTAGACCCTACGGGTTCGGGAGACATGCAGACATGACCGAGACGTTCTCCGGTCAATAACCAACAGCGGGATCTGGATACCCATGTTGGCTCCCACATGTTCCACGATGATCTCATCGGATGAACCACGATGTCAAGGACTCAATCGATCCCGTATACAATTCCCTTTGTCTAGCGGTATTTTACTTGCCCGAGATTCGATCGTCGGTATACCGATACCTTGTTCAATCTCGTTA
>NC_041387.1:566072716-566095232 GCF_002162155.2 Triticum dicoccoides | reverse complement strand
CAAGAGGGGAAATGCAGCAGCCAGCAGGGACTGTTGTGCCCCCTATATGGGCTGCACCCGAGAAGAAAGGAAAGAGGAGAAGAGATAAGGAAGGGGAGGGATTCGGCCTCCCCTTCCTTCCGTCCTCCCTCCTCTTTCCTTCCCCCTCCAGTGAAAAAGGAAAGGGGGCCGAATTAGGGAGGAACCCCAAGTAGGATTTGGCCTACTTGGGGCGCCCCCTTGGCTGCTCCCTCTCCCTCCCATCTATATATATGAGGGGGGAGGTGCCTAAAACACACAACAACATCTGTTAGCCGTGTGCAGTGCCTCCCTCCACAGATTACACCCTCGGTCATATTCTCGTAGTGCTTAGGCGAAGCTCTGCGCGGATCGTTTCACCATCACCACGCCGTCATGCTAACGAAACTCATCTACTTCCTAAACACTTTGCTGGATCGAGAGTTCGAGGGGCGTCATTGAGCTGAACGTGTGTATAACTCGGAGGTGTCGTACATTCAGTGCTTGATCGGTCGGAATGAGAAGAAGTTCGACTACATCAACCGCGTTGTCAAAATGCTTCCACTTTCGGTCTACAATGGTACGTAGACACACTCTCCCCTTCTCGTTGATATGCATCTCCTAGATAGATCTTGCATGAGTGTAGGATTTTTTTTGAAATTGCATGCTACGTTCCCCAACAGAATCCTACTTGGAGTCCCTCCCAAGCCACGCGCCACCCTGCCATATATAACCGAGATGGAAGGAAAGAGCGGGGAGAGGGAAGGAAGTAGGAATCCTAATCCACACTTTCCTTGCCCTGCCCTCTTTCCTTCTCCTCTTATAGGGCTGGCCTCTATAGGGGCACAGCAGGGCTGGTGTGTTCCCTCGCTTGGCCCATAAGGCCCATATCTTTGTCGGGGCTGCCCGAAACTCCTTTCCGGTGACCCGATAAGTACCTGGTACCCTCTAGAACACTTCCGGTGTCTGAATACCATCATCCTGTATATCAATCTTTACCTCTCGGCCATTTCAAGACTCCTCGTCATGTCTGTGATCTCATCCGGGACTCCGAACAGCATTCTATCACCAAATCACATAACTCATATAATACTAAATCAACATCGAACGTTAAGTGTGCGGACCCTATGGGTTCGAGAACTATGTAGACATGACCAAGACACCTCTCCAATCAATAACCAATAGCGGAACCTGGATGCTCATATTGGCTCCTACATATTCTACGAAGATCTTTATCGGTTGAATCGTTATGACAACATACGTAATTCCCTTTGTTAATCGGTATGTTACTTGCCCAAGATTCGATCGTTGGTATCTTCATACCTAGTTCAATATCATTATGGGCAAGTCTCTTTACTCATTCCGTAATACATCACCTCGTGACTAAATCCTTAGTCGTTTGATTGCAAGCTTATGATGTGTATTACAGAGAGGGCCCAGAGATACCTCTCTGATACTCGGAGTGACAAATCCTAATCTCGGTTCATGCCAACCCAACAAAACACCTTCGGAGATACATGTAGAGCATCTTTATAATCACCCGGTTATGTTGTGACGTTTGATGGCACACAAGGCATTCCTCCGGTATTCGAGAGTTTCTTGATCTCATAGACAAAGGAATATGTATTTGACATACATGAAAGCAGTAGAAATAAACAGTATGATCAAATGCTAAGCTAACGGGTGGGTGAGGGAGTCCTGGATTAGGGGGTGTCCAGATGGCCGGACTATGACCTTTGGCCGGACTCCCAGACTATGAAGATACAAGATTGAAGACTTCGTCCCGTGTCCGGATAGGACTTTCCTGGGCGTGGAAGGCAAGCTTGGCGATACGATATGAAGATCTCCTCCCATTGTAACCGACTCTGTGTAACCCTAGCCCTCTCCGGTGTCTATATAAACCGGAGAGTTTTAGTCCGTAGGATGAACAACAATCATACCATAGGCTAGCTTCTAGGGTTTAGCCTCTCTAATCTCGTGGTAGATCTACTCTTGTACTACCCATATCATCAATATTAATCAAGCAGGAGTAGGGTTTTACCTCCATCGAGAGGGCCCGAACCTGGGTAAAAACATCGTGTCCTTGTCTCCTGTTACCATCCGCCTAGACGCACGGTTCGGGACCCCCTACCCGAGATCCGCCGGTTTTGACACCGACATTGGTGCTTTCATTGAGAGTTCCTCTGTGTCGTCACCTTTAGGCCTGATGGCTTCTTCGATCATCAACCACGACACGGTCCAGGGTGAGACTTTTCTCCCCGGGCAGATCTTCGTATTCAGCGGCTTCGCACTGCAGGCCAATTCGCTTGGCCATCTGGAGCAGATCGAAAGCTACGCCCCTGGCCATCAGGTCAGATTTGGAATCTTAAACTACACGGCCGACATCCGCGGGGACTTGATCTTCGACGGATTCGAGCCACTGCCGAGCACGCCGCATTGTCACGATGGGCATGATCTAGCTCTGTCGTCGGATAGCGCCCAGAGCGCCGCTCAGGTGTCCGCTCCGACCCCTAGCTCGGAGCCGACCACGCCAGTCGGGGACGGACGGTTGGACGCCGCCCCAGGAGCCGCAGTTTCTACGGCGATCGAGCCGGATACCGGCCTAGTCCTTTGTGAGGCATGTGACTCCAAGGTGCCGGACTCCTTTCCGGACTCCGTATCTTCCGCACCCCTTCCCATCGAACCCAATTGGGCTCTGATCATGGAGTTCACCACCGCGGACGTCTTTTAGCACTTGCCCTTTGGCGACATCCTGAGTTCACTAAAGTCTCTCTCTTTGTCAGGAGAGCCCTGGCCGGACTATGGTCAGCAAGGTTGGGATGCGGACGACGAAGAAATTCGAAACCCACCCACCGCCCACTTCGTAGCCACTGTCGACGATCTAACCAACATGCTCGACTTTGACTCCAAAGACATCGACGGTATGGACGCCCATGAAGGAGACGACCAAGAACCAGCACCTATAGGGCACTGGAAAGCGACCTGTCATATGACATATAAATGGTGGACACCCCTAAAGCAGGGGATGGCGATGAAAAAACGGAGGACGAACCCTCCAAGAAGCAACCCAAGCGCCGACGTCAACGGCGCCGCTCTAAATCCCGCCAAAGCAAAAACAGCGAGTCCGGCACTGGAGACAACAACACCCCAGACAGTGCCGAAGACAACCCCCTCCAGCAGGATTCAGCACAGGAGGACGGAGAAGCCAGCCCTCATGAGAGAGCGGCGGAAAGGGAGGTCGAGGACGACAATTATATGCCTCCCTACGAAGACGAGGCAAGCCTCAATGACAACGAATTTGTCGTGCCAGAGGATCCCGTCGAACAAGAGCGTTGCAAACACAGGCTTATGGCCACGGCAAGCAGCCTCAAGAAAAAACAGCAGCAGCTTAGAGCTGACCAAGACTTGCTAGCCGACAGATGGACTGAAGTCCTGGCGGCCGAAGAGTATAAACTCGAACGCCCCTCCAAGAGCTACCCAACACGCAGGCTGCTACCCCAACTAGAGGAGGAAGCAGCTAAACCTACATCACCAGCGTATGATTCGCCCCATCGGCCACCCCGTGGCCGCGACAGAGAGGCCTTTCGGCCCTCAACTCAAGCCGCACCCAGGCGCCGCTCCAAAAATACCAGAGCACGGGGAAACGCAACAGACCTACGAGACATATTGGAGGATAAGGCAAGGTAAACAAGATTGATCTACGGATCGCGTGGGTGCCCCACGTCACGTGACGATAACCGGCACGCCGGATATGATAAATACGGCCAGGCCAAACACAACAGACAAAGCTCATCTGAGCTACATCACGATATAGCCCAGTACAGGGGCGCCGCACACCCACTATGCTTCACAGACGAAGTAATGGATCATCAAATCCCCGAGGGTTTTAAACCCGTAAACATCAAATCATACGATGGCACAAAAGATCCCGCGGTATGGATCGAGGATTATCTCCTTCATATCCACATGGCCCGTGGTGATGATCTACACGCCATCAAATACCTCCCGCTCAAGCTTAAAGGACCAGCTCGGCATTGGCTTAACATCCTGCCAGCAGAGTCGATTAGTTACTGGGAGGACCTGGAATCCGCATTCCTTGACAACTTCCAGGGCACTTATGTGCGACCACTAGACGCCGATGACCTAAGCCACATAATCCAGCAGCCAGAGGAATCGGCCAGACAATTCTGGACACGGTTCCTAACAAAGAAAAATCAAATAGTCGACTGTCCGGACGCAGAGGCTCTTGCAGCCTTCAGGCACAACATCCGAGACGAATGGCTTGCCCGGCACCTAGGACAGGAAAAGCCAAAATCTATGGCAGCCCTCACGATGCTAATGACCCGCTTTTGCGTGGGAGAAGACAGTTGGCTAGCTCGCAGCAATAACATAACCAAGAGCCCTGGCAACTCAGATGCCAAGGACAACAATGACAGGTCACGCCGTAACAAGCACAAGCGCCGCATTAACGGCGATAATACCGAGGATACGGCAGTTAACGCCGGATTTCGAGGCTCTAAACCCGGTTAACGAAAGAAGCCATTCAAAAGAAACCCTCCGGGCCCATCCAGTTTAGACCGGATACTCAATCGCTCGTGCCAGATACACGGCACCCCCGAACAACCAGCCAATCACACCAACAGGGATTGTTGGGTGTTCAAACAGGCAGGCAAGTTATATGCCGAAAACATAGTCAAGGGGTTCCATAGCGATGAAGAGGAGGAGCCCCGGCCGCTGAACAACAGAGGACAGAAGGGCTTCCCCCACAAGTGCGGACGGTGAACATGATATACGCAACCCATATCCCCAAAAGGGAGCGGAAGCATGCTCTCAAGGATGTCTATGCGTTGGAGCCAGTCGCCCCAAAGTTCAACCCATGGTCCTCCTGCCCGATCACCTTTGATCGAAGGGACCACCCCACTAGCGTTCGTCACGGCGGATTCGCCGCATTGGTCCTAGACCCAATCATTGACGGATTTCACCTCACCAGAGTCCTCATGGACAGCGGCAGCAGCCTGAACCTGCTTTATCAGGATACAGTGCGAAAAATGGGTATAGATCCCTCAAGGATTAAACCCATAAAGACGACCTTTAAAGGCGTCATACCAGGTGTAGAAGCCAGCTGTACAGGCTCGGTTACACTCAAAGTGGTCTTTGGATCCCCGGATAATTTCTGAAGCGAAGAGTTAATCTTCGACATAGTCCCATTCCGCAGTGGCTATCACGCCCTGCTCGGACGAACCGCATTCGCAAAATTCAATGCGGTGCCTCACTACGCATATCTCAAGCTCAAGATGCCAGGCCCTCGCGGAGTCATTACGATCAATGGGAACACCGAACGCTCTCTCCGAACTGAGGAGCACACGGCGGCCCTAGCGCCGGAAGTACAAAGTAGCCTCTCAAGGCAATTCTCCAATCCGGCTGTTAAACGTCCGGACAACGTCAAGCGCGCCCGAAGTAACCTACAACAAAACCAGCTGGCACGTTTCGAGGAAGCATAGCAGTGCGGCCCCAACCCCAGAGCTCGCCAGATGGCGATAGCGGTACCACGCGTACATAATTACGCTCTGGAAATACCATGGGCATAAGGGGAGGGGCACAACCACGGCACGCCCAGAATGCGGCTCAACCGCACTAGGGGCTCCCTATTCTGCCGTTTCCTTTTTTTATATATACTTTCAGGACCCAACTATTCGGAAGGCCTGTCCGGCAATACACTCGCCGAACACACGATGCAACAGCCAGGGAGACAACAAGCCACGTCAAATGTCCAGGTGGTCTCTATAACGAGCTAAATACCTGTCTTACTTAAAGTCTCGCAGCCTGCCCCTGGAGGGGGGCATGTCAAATAATCCCATCTCTTGCTTATCGCACTATTTGTATCGTTCTGCTTTCATAGCAGCCCTTTTTAATAAACAATACATAGCTCTTATCTATTATTGTATTCATTTATTTTTATACAAATATGTTTAGTCATGACATTATGCAACCGTACACTTTGGTACGGCCAATACACCAGGGGCTTAAGTACCCCATAACACGGTGTGAGAAGACCGAACACTCTCATGAGTGCGGCACCCCGAACTTATAGCACTATATGCATCGGCTCTGAATCATGTCTTGGGTCAATAGTTGGGTTTGCCCGGCTCCCATGTTTTGGTACCTTACGTTCTGCAATGTCGGCTAAGGTAGCACTGGGAGAACTACTGCGATTATGCCCCAGTTGAGCTGGGTTAACACCTCAGTAGAGAAAGCTAAAACTGACCGTCATGATAGTGCGAGAGATCGGTCGCTGTTCGAGAGGTTTTTTCGAGTCCCTAAAGACTTATGCCGCTTAGAGCGAGGAGCCGGATTTATCCGGCCTAGGCGTGGGTAGCGCCCCGAACTCGGTCTTCCGAATACTAGGGGCTTCGCCGAAATTTAAAATTATAGAATTCTATGGCTAAGTGAGAGTGATAAAGCATTATAAGTCCGATGGCCTGGTTCGTTGTGCTGAGCGCCTCCCTAGATGGACCCAAAAATGGGAACAAGAGCGCTCAGGTTTATCCCGAACACCCCAGCACTTGTGGCATGGGGGTAGAAGCCAACGACTTGCATCTCTCAGATTTCATAAACGGCCGCACAGAAGGTAATATTTTAAATTCAAAAAGCGTTGCTTAGCGCATATGAACAAGTTTTCAGCGCACAGGAAAAACACGAGCGAGTTTACTCAAAAATTACATCCCCGGTACATTCATTCGCTAAAAGACAGGCACCCTTCAGGACGCCCTCATAATACATATCGGGACTGCGATGCTCCTTCCCCTTCGGTGGCCCATCCTTCACCAGCTTCTCAGCATCCAGCTTGCCCCAGTGCACTTTAGCACAGGCAAAAGCCCTACGGGCGCCCTCGATACACACGGAACTCTTGATGACTTCAAGTCGTGGACAGGCATCCACCAGCCGCCGCACCAGCCCAAAGTAGCTCAAAGGCATGACCTCACCAGGCCACAGCCGGCCAATCAGGCCCTTCATGGCCTGTTCGGCTGCCTTATGAAGCTCGACCAGCTGCTTCAGCTGGTCGCTCAAGGGCACTGGGTGTCCAGCCTCAGCATACTGGGACCAGAACACCTTCTCCGTCGAGCTTCCTTCCTCGGCCCAGTAAAATGCGGCGGCATCGGATACGCTGCGGGGCAGATCTGTGAACGCTCCTGGAGAACTCCAGATGCGGGTAAGTAACACGTAATTTACTTTCACATGCTTGCTTTGCATAAAGAATGCCTTACCCGCCGCAATCTTTTTCATCGCCTCAATCTCCTGGAGGGCTTTTTGGGCTTCGGCCTTGGCAGATTTGGCGCATTCAAGTGCCGAGGCAAGCTCAGACTCTCGAGTCTTCGAGTCAAGCTCTAACCTCTCATGTTTTTTCACAAAAGAGTCGAGCTCTTGCCGCACCTCCGCCACCTGCGCCGCTTTCTTCTCTCGCTCGGAGCGCTCCATGGCCGCATTGTCTTCGGCCTTGGAAAGCGCTTCCTTCATGGTTGCCACCTTGGTTGTGGCCCATGTAATATTCATGATTGGTCCTGTCATTATTTGCAACTAGGTATTTATATATACATTTACATACGGTACTACAAACCTTCTTTGTCCTCGAGCTGCTTCTTGGCATGGCCGAGCTCGTTCTCGGACCGCTCGAGGCTCTGCTTCAATGCATCGACCTCCGCAGTCAGTGCGGCAGAGGTCAATAGCGCAGCCTGCATTCGCATATTGACATATTTATATTAGACTCCTGCGTATATCTTTTTAGATTCTCAGTCCAGCTTTTCTTTTCGAACACCAAACTGAGCATCAGGGGCTACTGTCTATGCGGTAACATTTTTATATGTTTTGAATACATACCTCAAAGCCTGTTAGCAGGCTGGTACAGGCTTCTGTCAGGCCGCTCTTGGCGGACTGAACCTTCTAAATCACTGCACTCATAACAGTGCGGTGCTCCTCGTTGATGGAGGCGCCGTTAAGCACCTCCAGCAAATTATCCGGCCTCTCCAGTTGGACGGAGGCCGCCGGCGTCGTAGGCGTGCCTTTCTTGCGAAGGCGCCGCCTACCGGACTCTGGAACCATTGTTGGTTCCAGAGCAGTGTCCGGCCCAGGGCCGGACTTAGATCCCTCTAGGGCTTTACCCCCTTTGGGCCTGGAGTCCGGGAGGTCACCTTCCGGCGCCTCCAGGACCACCTCCTCCTAGTTTAGTCCCTTTTGGGACTCCACCTCGGCGTCGTCCGTAGGGAGACGGGAGGAGGTCGTTGGAAGTTAAGCGCTATTCACATCCGATGAATCCAGGGAGCCGCTCGACGAATCGCCGAGCTGAGCCTTTGGCGGACTGCATGATTGAATTCGGCGTCAGAAGGTACCATACAATAGAGGAGCGCCATAAGTTATTCTGGTATCCGGATACTTACGATTTTGCCAGGGGCTTGACCCTGGATGGCCATTCCTCCCCGCCGTCTTCGGCATCGGAGGCGTAGTCTGGCAGAAGGGTCCTCCCCTTCTTGGACCCTCCGGCCTCCCCAGTTGGGGCGGCCTTCCTTTTCTTTCCTCCCCCCGCTGGAGGGGGAGAGGCTTCTTCTTCCTCCTCCTCCTCACCCTCAAAGGCGGAGGGTGCTTCGGGGTTGTCAGGCGATGAATCCGACACCACCAGGTGTCGGGAACTCTTTCGGGTCCCCGTGGCCTTCTTCTTGGCCTTCTTCTCCGGCACCACGTGAGGTGCCGGAACCAGCAGCTTCGTCAAGCGTGCGTCTGCTGGGCCTTCGGGCAAAGGGGCCAGACAGTCAAACTGTCCGGATGTCCTCTTCCAGTCTTGTCAAAGGAACAGGAATTTAGATCCTACATGGAATCAAACTATGAAAATCAAGTGTCCCATGAAGGACTAAAAGCAAGCTTACTTTGGTGGCTTGGCGCTTGGCGCAGAATCCGCGATCCTCGGTGACGGGTGGGGAGACCTCGGAGCTCTTGAATAGCACCTTCCAAGCATCCTCGTGCTTTGTGTCGAAAAGCCGGGACAGAGTCTGGTGCTGGGCCGGGTCGAACTCCCACAAGTTGAAGGCCCGTCGTTGACACGGGAGGATCCGGCGGAAGAGCATGACCTGGACTAGGTTAGACAAGTATCCGGCCTTCCTCAACTTTTTGATTTGCCCCTCCGTGGCGGAGGAGGCCATCCATCTACCCCCGCTCCGGACATGATTGGAGAAAGGTTGAGGTGGGAAGTGCGGGCTTGGGCGCTGGAGCTCGAGTGCGCAGGGATGGATAAGCAAAGGAGGAAGAAGGCGTAAATGGAAAGGGTGGATCCTTATCCCCTTATATGGGCGGCCGAAACTATAAGCCCCCACCAGCCTAATAAAACTCGCTTATCTCCCAAGCGCCGCGGTTAATGGCGCGGTTGGGTTACCCACGCCCGTATTGATGAGAATCCCGGAATAAGGGGACACGATCTCTGCTTTGACAAGACGTGCCAAGGAAACTGCCTCGCTAAACGCACTAAGGTGGAATAGTAAAATGATTTGAATAAAGGCTTGGCCGTGGCGTGATGTCACGCTGCGGAATACGTCAGCAGATTAGATTTGTTCAGATATTATTCTCTCTACGGTGGTATGTGGAACTTATTTTGCAGAGCCAGACACTATCCTTGTGTTCAACATCGTCTATGAAATATTCGGAGGAGGAACCCGCCTTGCAATGCCGAAGACAATTTGCGCGCTGGACTCGTCGTCATTGAAGCCTGGTTCAGGGGCTACTGACAGAGTCCTGGATTAGGGGGTGTCCGGATAGCCGGACTATGACCTTTGGCCGGACTCCCAGACTATGAAGATACAAGATTGAAAACTTCGTCCCATGTCCGGATAGGACTTTCCTGGGCGTGGAAGGCAAGCTTGGCGATATGATATGAAGATCTCCTCCCATTGTAACCGACTCTGTGTAACCCTAGCCCTCTCCGGTGTCTATATAAACCGGAGAGTTTTAGTCCGTAGGACGAACAACAATCATACCATAGGCTAGCTTCTAGGGTTTAGCCTCTCTGATCTCGTGGTAGATTTACTCTTGTACTACCCATATCATCAATATTAATCAAGCAGGAGTAGGGTTTTACCTCCATCGAGAGGGCCCGAACCTGGGTAAAAACATCGTGTCCTTGTCTCCTGTTACCATCCGCCTAGACGCACAGTTCGGGACCCCCTACCCGAGATCCGCCGGTTTTGACACCGACAGTGGGTCTTGTCCATCACATCATTCTTCTAATAATGTGATCCCGCTATCAAATGACAATACATGTCCATGGTTAGAAAATTTTAACCATCTTTGATCAATGAGCTAGTCTAGTAGAGGCATACTAGGGACACGGTATTTGTTTATGTATTCACACATGTATTTAAGTTTCCAATCAATTCAATTCTAGCATGAATAATAAATCTTTATCATGAAAAAATAAATATAAAATAACAAATTTATTATTGCCTCTAGAGCATATTTCCTTTAAAAAAATTGTGGGACTGTGATTTTGTATGTGCCGAGCGAGGTTTTGATGCATGCGTCAGTTACACAACTGTTCGGGGTTTCTTCCCTGTTTGCTTGGTTTGTACGTGGTTTTTAGTTTGCGGGGAGCACTGGCTTTGGGGTTTTCCGTGTTTTTTTCATGCAGGGGGTACATTGCTATAAAGATGGGACATCAACACTGTTTACAGGAGCAGAGATATTGTTACTAAAAATGCTAAAATATAACAACATAGAATATACCTGCAAATTTGTACTCCTTTTTTCTTGTACGCAGTGCAAATTTGTACTAGATAACTGACTTGTTTGTGGTCAATAGACGAATGCAGGGGCGGTGATTCTCATAGATGCTGTGTTTTGGGTCATCCTTTTGCCCTACCTACTGATCCACTACCATTCAACTCACTATGTAAGTATATACGTATTTCGGTACCGTAAAAAATGTATGCGTGTTTCAGAACTATGCATTCCAATTTGTGCACTAATAAATGTGGAACTCGTTTGACAGTGGAGGATGATAATGCACTCTCTCAACGCTGTTTTTTTGCTTGGCGACGCAACACTCAACAGCTGGGTAAGGGGTTAACTTAACATACTTGATCACTCGCAATTTATAGAAACTTTTACTGTTGTATCTATTACCCTCATCAAAATTTAATTCCTAAAACAAATTTATAGCCGTTCCTCTGGTTCCGTATCGCATACTTTTTCCCGTGGACCGTCGTGTATGTGGTTTTCCTGTCGGTTGTCCACATCAAGCATACACTAGTAGAAAAAGGGCCTATTGTCCCGGTTCATAAGGGCCATTTGTCCCGGTTATTGAACCAGGACTAAAGTATTGTTACTAATGCCCTAGGCCTTTAGTCTCGGTTCTTATACAAACCGGGACAGATGGGCCTCCACGTGGCCGGTGCGGCGAGCCCACGCAGGAGGCCCTTTGGTTCCGGTTGGTGGCACCAACCGGGACCAATAGGCATCTACGCGTCAGCATTTCAGGGGCTGGAGTTTTTGTTTTTTTTTAAAGGGGGGGTTAGGGGGTTTTGGGGGGTTAATTTAGGTGTTTCATATATTGTGTTAGCTAGCTAATTAATAGAGAGAAGTGTCCTCTCTTATCTCCATGCTTGGTCTACGCTACGTACTATATGTATAGAGAGGACTAGACACGCTAGCTAGTAAGCAAATGAATGAAACAAAAGATCGTCATGAATATATGCATACAAAGAGAAGTGATATCGACCACCTCTCCTTCTCTGAGAGATTGGTCGAACAACAAGTTCTCATATATCTATCCGACGCTACTGGCTACATATATACAATATAATTATCTCTTATAATATAATCTCCTAATTATATATGAAATCAGTGCCTACATGGTATTCTCCCTCTTTATCGATCACGTGGTCAAGAAAGAATGCCGCCAGTTCCTCTTGAATTGCTCGCATACGATCTGGTGGTAGGAGTTCATCCCGCATCCGAAATATCTAATTTTAAGAAGGGGGTCAATACATATATATGAATAAATGAAACTCAACACAAATGATGGTAATAAAATAAAATTGTGAATATTATTATTTACGCACTTCATATTGTTTGTCAGAGTAGCCCCGCTCACAGGTCGTGTGGCGGATGGACTCGCAAATCGCAAATGTAGTATCCACAGTAATCATTCCCTTGTTCCCGCCACAACCACTTTACAAGAAATAGAGGTCATTCAAATTGATAAGCAAGCATGCTAAATGGTATTGATGAAACTAGCACTTGAATCACTAGGATATGCGCGGAACATACTATTATAGTACTTACTTTCGGGTGTTTAAATTGCAGCTTCTTCGGCAGTCCCGGAGTTTTTGAGGTAAATTTTTTCCAAACCCTGCCAGACAAAGAAAAGAATTACTTGATATCAGGAAATGAACAAAGTTGCCGATATGGTGCGATAATGATTGATTTATAACTTACTTCTCTAGAATTTCAGTCATGTCCGCATACTACTTGGGATCTTTTCGTCTCGAGTCTAAGACGGTTACTAGTCCCTGCTCAAGCTTAATATCTAGGAGAATATAGTGAAAGATGCGCACGCATGCATAACTTATCAATTACATTACTATAACCTCGACTAATAAGGGAAACCAAATATGCACAAGACAGTAACACTCACTTGAAGTTGTAAGGAAGGAGTATTATAGCTTTGTTTTGATTTAATACAAACGATTGTAGCAACTTGACCTCGGTATCTCTGGCCTGAAATTCAACCATATATGCATCTATGAGATTTGTGTTAATGAACCCAATATCACCGATTTATCTTTTCTTCAATTCGGCGATCTTCAATCTACATAATATAGTGAGGATAATTAAAAATACATGCAATGAAAGACCTGACCTATATAGAGAGACTTAATGACAGAAGTAGTACTACTTACAGACAGTAGCAAGTGACCGTTAATTTATCAAGGGCCTTTTGATTGAAAAACTAGAAGAATTCCTCAAGTGGAACATTCAACAGATCAATTCCAATGAGGTCATGCTCCTCTTTAACTCTCAGCGTCAAAATATTCGTCCCCCTAGACTCTCTGTAGGTTTTCATGTACCAATCATGGAATCTTCGCATCATCGTTGTTAGAGATCTTTCATCTTTGACGAGAGGCTTCCCGTACTCGTATTTGTGTTCGTCCACCTCCAAGAAATCATAATGTACATCGTCGGGCAGGTAATCTCCAAGATTGTTATAACCGGGCACCATCCCCGGATCATTAGCAACGATATCGCTAGACACCTGGAGCAGGGGGAACGATTGGTTCGCTTGTTCGCCGAGCTGGGCAATTTTTTTCCCAGCTCGTCGTTTTGCTAAACTTTGATCACTGACAGTACTTCCTGACCGCTCCGCTTAGATAAATGACTTTTCAATAATGCGCTCATAGTTGCCTTTCGGCGGAGACTTTGGTGGTTTCTTCATGGCAGCCAGAGTACGCTTCGCTTTGACCGGATCTATCTTCTCCTCCGGAGGTGGATTTTTCTTTGCTTTCACCCCTTCAAAGAAGTTCTTCACTTTGGCTCGCACGATCTTTGCATTTTCCTCCAGGCTCCTCTCATATGGTAACTTCTCTAGAGTCTTCAGAGAAGGACCGAATTTGTATTGCCTCCTGCCTCTGGCTGTACTGCTAGACGCCGGAGCAGACGGAGTGGCTGCGGCTGTCGTCTTTCCTTTCTTACGAGGCGGAGGAGAAGGACTATGACGCGCCGGAGCAGCGGCGGGTCTCTTCCGCCCTTGTTGATGAGGCGGAGAAGGAGGAGGTTGGCTGCTCGGGCGCGCCGGCGCAGGCGAAGAAGGAGGCGGAGTGCCGCCACGCGCCGAAGAAGGAGGCTGAGTGCCCTGATCACTCGCATGAGGAGGAGGCGGAGGAGGAGGCGGAGTGCCCTGACTCGCCGGAGGAGGAGGAGGAGGAGGAGGCGTCCAGTTCGGAAGGTTGATGAGCTCCTTCCGCCATAGGCATGGAGTCCTCAGAGAAGAACCCAGCCGAATCTCCCCTTCACCCGTAGGGTGGTCAAGCTCGAGGTCCTCAAATACGTCCGTTATTTCATCCACCATCACCCTAGCATATCCTTCTGGAATTGACCAGCAGTGGTAGGTTGTGCCAGGTTCAGTAGGTAAAATAGAGCCAACAGCCGCCTTGACTTTGAATTTCATCCATTGCGTCATAAGGTGGCAATGTTGAGACTCCGTGATAGCATCCACAGGGTAGCTAGCAGGAGCCGTGAAGACAGGCTCCAGCTGAAGCTGCTCGGTGGAAGCCACGCTGCTTCTCTGCTGAGATGGCGGGGTAGCTTCAGGGGAAGCTTCGGCGGGTCGTTTGCTGCGATTTGCTTCTCGTTCCTCTATCGCTTGTACCCTTGCGTGCAGCGCCTGCAGTTGGGTATGCTCCACTTTCTTCCTCCTCTCCTGGCATTTGTAACCCCCTACGTCTAGAAACCCAGCCTTCCATGGAACGGAGCCTAGCGTGCCTCATGTCCATCCAGGGTGCTCACGATTCCTGAGGGCCATTGTGAGCTCGTCCTTCTCTCTGTCTGGAATGAACATCCCTTGCTGTGTTGCCTCGATATACTCATGAAGCCTCGTGACGGGTATTTGCAGTTGCTCGTCCGTCCAAACACACTTCCCTCATACAGGGTCCAAGGTTCTGCCAACCCTGAAGAACCAAGTCCGGCAACGGTCTGGCTAGTTCAATGTCTCTGGTTTGACACATTTATCAATCAGGTCATTCTCAGCCTTGCCCCACAACGGTCGGGCTTTGAGGTACCCACCTGACCCTATACCTGGCCATGGGAAGCCCGGCCCGGCCCGACCCGGCCCGGCCCAACGCTACCCCCGGGCCGGGCACGGGCCTAGATTTTGAGCCCGAAGTCCGGGCCGGGCCGAGGCCGGGCCCGTCATTTTTGCATTTTCCTGAAGGTTGGGCCGGGCTCGGGCCTAGAAAACAGGCCCGATGGCCGGGGCGAGCTGGGCCCGGGCCTGGGTTTTTTGCGTCGGGTTTTTGCGTCATTTCACCCACATAGCATGTGTAAGAAATTATAGAGGGTTACGGCAAAAACTGGATGCACTTCGTGTACAAAACGGACAATCTCTTTCGAAGCATCAGGGTTTCATACGGAAACTCGTCTATTACAAAGGGATTTCATTTTTTTGAACTTATTTGAACTCCATAGTTTTTCTGTATTTGAAATGCACCATTCAAAGCCACATCATCAGTTTTCAACCCTTTCTGACTTCATTTGTTATTTTTCATGCATTTACCGATTATTTTGAGCTATAAGACCATGAAATTGAGAAGCATTTGAAATGAACTCTGAAAAGTTTGAAAGTTGGCATGGTATCATCATTTCACCCACGTAGCATGTGCAAGAAAGTAGAGCGGGTTACGGCAAAAACTGAATGCGCTTCGTGTATAAAACGGACAATCTCTTTCAAAGTATCAGGGTTTCATACGGAAACTCGTCTGTTACAAAGGGATTTCATTTTTGAACTTATTTGAACTCCATAGTTTTTTCGTGTTCAAAATGCACCATTCAAAACCACATCATCAATTTTCAACCCTTTCTGACTTCATTTGTTATTTTTCATGCATTTACTGATTATTTTGAGCTATAAGACCATGAAATTGAAAAGCATTTGAAATGAACTCTGAAAAGGTTGAAGTTGGCATGGTATCATCATTTCACCCACATAGCATGTGCAAGAAAGTAGAGAGGGTTACGGCAAGAACTGGATGCACTTCGTGTACAAAACGGACAATCTCTTGCGAAGTATCAAGGTTTCATAGGGAAACTCGTCTGTTACAAAGGGATTTCATTTTTTCGAACTTATTTGAACTCCATAGTTTTTCTGTGTTCAAAATGCACCATTCAAAGCCGCATCATCAATTTTCAACCCTTTCCGACTTCATTTGTTATTTTTCATACATTTACTGATTATTTTGAGCTATAAGACCATCAAATTGAAAAGCATTTGAAATGAACTCTGAAGAGGTTGAAAGTTGGCATGGTATCATCATTTCACCCACATAGCATGTGCAATAAAGTAGAGAGGGTTATGGCAAAAATTGGATGCACTTCATGTACAAAACGGACAATCTCTTTCGAAGTATCAGGGTTTCATACGGAAACTCGTCTGTTACAAAGGGATTTCGTTGTTTTGAACTTATTTGAACTCCATAGTTTTTCTTTGTTCAAAATGCACCATTCAAAGCCACATCATCAATTTTCAACCCTTTCTGACTTCATTTGTTATTTTTCATGCATTTACTGATTATTTTGAGCTATAAGACCATGAAATTGAAAAACATTTGAAATGAACTCTGAAAACATTGAAAGTTGGCATGGTATCATCATTTCACCCACATAGCATGTGCAAGAAAGTAGAGAGGGTTACGGAAAAAACTGGATGCACTTCGTGTACAAAACGAACAATCTCTTTCGAAGTATCAAGGTTTCATACGGAAACTCGTCTGTTACAAAGGGATTTCATTTTTTGAACTTATTTGAACTCCATAGTTTTTCTATATTTAAAATGCACCATTCAAAACCACATCATCAATTTTCAACTCTTTCTGACTTCATTTGTTATTTTTCATGCATTTTCTGATTATTTTGAACTATAAGACCATGAAATTGAAAAGCATTTGAAATGAACTCTGAAAAGGATGAAAGTTGGCATGGTATCATCATTTCACCCACATAGCATGTGCAAGAAAGTAGAGAGGGTTACGGCAAAAACTGGATGCACTTCATGTACAAAATGGACAATCTCTTTCGAAGTATCAGGGTTTCATACGGAAACTCGTCTGTTACAAAGGGATTTCATTTTTTTGAACTTGTTTGAACTCCATAGTTTTTTGTGTTCAAAATGCACCATTCAAAGCCACATCATCAATTTTCAACCCTTTCTGACTTCATTTGTTATTTTTCATGCATTTACTGATTATTTTGAGCTATAAGACCATGAAATTGAAAAGCATTTGAAATGAACTCTGAAAAGGTTGAAAGTTGGCATGGTATCATAATTTCACCCACATAGAATGTGCAATAAAGTAGAGAGGGTTACGGTAAAAACTGGATGCACTTTGTGACACCCCCGATTCAATTGTACACTAATCATGCACGGAAATGTGTACGATCAAGATCAGGGACTCACGGGAAGATATCACAACACAACTCTAAAACATAAATAAGTCATACAAGCATCATAATACAAGCCAAGGGCCTCGAGGGCTCGAATACAAGTGCTCGATCATAGACGAGTCAGCGGAAGCAACAATATCTGAGTACAGACATAAGTTAAACAAGTTTGCCTTAAGAAGGCTAGCACAAACTGGGATACAGATTGAAGAGGCGCAGGCCTCCTGCCTGGGATCCTCCTAAACTACTCCTGGTCGTCGTCATCGGCCTGCACGTAGTAGTAGGCACCTCCAGTGTAGTAGGAGTTGTCGTCAACGGTGGCGTCTGGCTCCTGGGCTCCAGCACCTGGTTGCAACAATCAGGTAGAAGGGAAAGGGGAAAAGAGTGAGGAAAGCAACCGTGAGTACTCATCCAAAGTACTCGCAAGCAAGGAGCTACACTACATATGCATGGGTATATGTGTAAAGGGCCATATCGGTGGACTGAACTGCAGAATGCTAGAATAAGAGGGGATAGCTAATCCTGTCGAAGACTACGCTTCTAGCAGCCTCCGTCTTGCAGCATGTAGAAGAGAGTAGAATGAAGTCCTCCAAGTAGCATCGCATAGCATAATCCTACCCGGCGATCCTCCCCTCGTCGCCCTGTTAGAGAGCGATCACCGGGTTGTATCTGGCACTTGGAAGGGTGTGTTTTATTAAGTATCCGGTTCTAGTTGTCATAAGGTCAAGGTACAACTCCAAGTCGTCCTGTTACCGAAGATCACGGCTATTCGAATAGATTAACTTCCCTGCAGGGGTGCACCACATAACCCAACACGCTTGATCCCATTTGGCCGGACACACTTTCCTAGGTCATGCCCGGCCGCGGAAGATCAACACATCGCAGCCCCACCTAGGCACAACAGAGAGGCCAGCACGCCGGTCTAAACCTAAGCGCACTGGGGTCTGGGCCCATCGCCCTTAGCACACCTGCACGTTGCGAGGGCGGCCGAAAGCAGAACTAGCCCCCTTAATACAAGAGCAGGCTTACGTTCCAATCTGGCGCGCGCCGCTCAGTCGCTGGCGTCACGAAGGCTCCGGCTGATACCACGACGCCAGGATACCCATAACTACTCCCGTGTAGATGGTTAGTGCGTATAGACCAAATGGCCAAACTCAGATCAAATACCAAGATCTCGTTAAGCGTGTTAAGTATCCGCGAACGCCGACCAGGGCCAGGCCCACCTCTCTCCTAGGTGGTCTCAACCTGCCCTGTCGCTCCGCCACAAAGTAACAGTCGGGGGCCGTCGGGAACCCAGGCCCACCTCTACCGGGATGGAGCCACCTGTCCTTTCAGCCCCTCATCAGAATCACTTGCGGATAGTCATCGAGCTGACCCGACTTTAGTCACCATCTGTATAGTATGTATGTATGTATAGTATATACCCGTGATCACCTCCCGAGTGATCACGGCCCAATAGTATAGCATGGCAGACTGACAAGAATGTAGGGCCAATGATGATAAACTAGCATCTTATACTAAGTATTTAGGATTGCAGGTAAGGTATCAACAGATGTAGCAACAATGTCAGACTATGCATCAGAATAGGATTACCGGAAAGCAGTAACATGCTACACTACTCTAATGCAAGCAGTATAGAGGAGAATAGGCGATATCTGGTGATCAAGGGGGGGCTTGCCTGGAAGCTCTGTTGTACAGGGAGAACGGTCGTCGGTGACGTAGTCGTACTCGATGGCATCAGCGCCGGTCTCGGGGTCTACCGGAGAAGAAGAGGAGGGAAGAAACAGTAAATACGGAGCAAACAAAGCATCACAAAACATAATGAGGCAATGCGCGGTGCTAGGTATGCCTTAACGCAGTAGTAAGTGATACCGACGAAGGGGGGAAACATCCGGTAAAGTATTCCCGGAGTTTCGTGTTTTCGGACAGATGAACCGGAGGGGGAAAGTTGCGTGTTTGCTATGCTAGGGATGTGTGGCGGACGAACAGGCTACGTATCCGAATCGTCTCGTCGTTCTGAGCAACTTTCATGTATAAAGTATTTCCATCCGAAATACGGTTTATTTTATATGATTTTTCAAAGTTTATAGTATTTTCTATGATTTTCTGGAATATTTTTATTTAATCTAATCTGAATTTGACCAAGTCAATTTGACTAGTCAAAAGGGAGGATGTGGCCCACATGTCATTGAGACATAATTTAATTGATGGATAAACTAAAATGGAGGGGTTAAATTAACATAGGGGGCCACATGTCATAGGCTAGCAATTATCCAAAGTACTAATTAGTCTAACTACTCATTAGCTACTAACCTAAATAGGGCCGGTCACATCCAGAGACGCAGCCGGCCACACACACGCTGCACATACACACACATCACACAAGCACACAGGGCCGGCCAGAGGCACACAGCCGACCACACACGGCGCACACACACAATGCTAGGGAGTAACTCTATTCCTTTTAACACAAGATAGCATTTTGTGATTTTTGTAGGATTTAATCCATGCATTATCTGAAGCAGGTCTAATGAAACAAAATGAGGCTTGCTACGTCTACTTTCCGTTCATATAATTTTTACCCATATTAGGACTTGTCTTATCACTGTTTAGTGGCAGTTTAAAAGGCTAGTCATTGTAGAAATACAAAAGCTAGCTACTGCTACAGTAACTGAATGTTACTGTAGCCGTGTAGCATAGCAGGCAGCGGCTGCGGGAGCAGCGAAGCAGGCACCGTGCATGCTGGGCGCAGGGTGGGACGGACGCGAGGCGTGGGCGGCCGCGGCACGAGCAGTGGCATGGGGTGAGCGCGGCCACGGCTCCGGCGGCGACCAGAGCAGACTGCAGCAACGCAGCGGCAGTAGGCAACAGTGGGCGGGCGCGGGGCGTCAGAGACGGGCCGTGGAAGAGGCGCTGCATGGCGCGTACTGCAGTGTGGACGCAGGGGTGGACGGTGTGCGAGCGCGTGCGGGAGGAGAGCTCCGGCCACGGCGGACTGCGGAGCCGAAGCTCGCGGGTAACGGTGCTACGGCGACTACGGCGACTACGGCGACGAGGGAAAGGGGGAACGGGGTGGTGCTCACCGAGCAGGCGCAAGGAGGCCCAGCGAGTGGCTTAGGAGCAGCAGAGGTGGCCGGCGTCGTCGTGGTTCGTCGGCGACCCGAGGAGGAAGAAGCTTCGATCCGGCGCTGCAGCGTGAGGAGCTCCAACGGGTGGCACCAGTTGATGCAGAGGAAGACGACGAAGCGGACGGACGCGGTCCTAGGCGGTGGGGGGCAAGGTGGCCGCGGTAGGACGAGATGGCCGGCGATGCGGGCGCACGACGAGGTGGATCTGGACCACGAGGGAAACAGGGGAGTAGGCGACCGGTGGGGGCTAGGTGGGCCAGCTGGCTGAGCTGGGCCGAGGCCCAGGGGCTTCTCTTATTTATTTAACCTTTTGGATCTCTTGTCATTTTTTAATTACATTTCTATTTTTCTTTTAGTTTCATTTTATTTGTTTATTTTAGTTTTGTAAAACATGATTTTTAGCATCTAAATTAGTAGTAATAATTAGGCCACTGCCATAAAAGTTTAACACTACAATAAAATAGATTTGTATTTGTTTTATTATTAAAGGCATTTAATAATTGCTTTTAGCCCTTGTTTTAATTAGTTAAGGGCCCACGTCGCAAAGATGTTGGTTCAAGCCATAATTAGTTGTGCAATATTTGCCACACTTTGCACATTTTAGTTTGCATGTTTGAGAATTTTAAATTTTTACTTTAATTTGAATTTGGAATTTGAACTGTGTTTGAATGCAAAGGGGGATTAGTAATAGTAAGAGTGGTGACATGGCACCATTAACATAGGATTACTGTAGCTTAATTATCCAGACGTCACACACTTCGTGTACAAAACGGACAATCTCTTTCGAAGTATCAGGGTTTCATATGGAAACTCGTCTGTTACAAAGGGATTTCATATATTTGAACTTATTTGAAGTCCATAGTTTTTCTGTGTTCAAAATGCACCATTCAAAGCCACATCATCAATTTTCAACCCTTTCTGACTTCATTTGTTATTTTTCATGCATTTACTGATTATTATGAGCTATAAGACCATGAAATTGAAAAGCATTTGAATTTAACTCTGAAAAGGTTGAAAGTTGGCATGGTATCATCATTTCACCTACATAGCATGTGCAAGAAAGTAGAGAGGGTTACGGCAAAAACTGGATGCACTTCGTGTACAAAACGGACAATCTCTTTCGAAGTATCAGGGTTTCATACGGAAACTCGTCTGTTACAAAGGGATTTCATTTTTTTGAACTTATTTAAACTCCATAGTTTTTCTGTGTTCAAAATGCACCATTTAAAGCCACATCATCAATTTTCAACCATCTCATGAATAGATAACCGGCCAAATTAATAGAAGTTCATCATCACATTAAAACCAAAGTACATACATAGTTCTCATTGAACAACAAATAGCTCTCCAGAGCATCTAATTAAACCATACATTGAAATTATATAAAACATTTCAATGCAACAACAAATGCGATCATAATCGCAACCAAGGTAACAATTGATCCAACTGCATAATGATACCAAGCCTCGGTATATATGGCATATTTTCTAATCTTTCTAATCTTCAACCGCATTGCATCCATCTTGATCTTGTGATCATCGACAACATCCGCAACATGCAACTCCAATATCATCTTCTCCTCCTCAATTTTTTTATTTTTTCCTTCAAGTAATTGTTTTCTTCTTCAACTAAATTTAACCTCTCGATAATAGGGTCGGTTGGAATTTCCGGTTCAACCACCTCCTAGATAAATAAAATATATGTCATGTTGGTCTGCATAATTGTCATAAACAATAAATGAACCAAATAGTTATCAAAAGATAATATATACCACATCTAGAAACCGAGACTAAAGCCAAGCATTCTGTCCCGGTTCAAGCCACGAACCGGGCCAATGGTTGTCGGCCAGGAGCGAGGACCATTGGTCCTGGTTCATGCCTGGAACCAGGACAAATGGATCCATACGAACCGGGACCAATGCCCACGAGGCCCCGGCCGGCCCCCTGGGCTCACGAACCGGGACGAATTCCCCCATGGGTCCCGGTTCGTAACTGAACCGGGACTAATGGGCTGGCCAGGCCCGAACGAAATCCCTGTTTTCTACTAGTGATAACACCTCGTAAGATTTCTACTAGAGTCTAATCATTTTGGGGGTAAAACCACTACCTGCAGTTTTTCTTCAGTGACGAAATATACACCATGTGAATTTTGCAGGCGGCCCTACGCATTCCTTGATCTATCCTCGAAGTTAGCTCCCAGTGGCG